>NC_056729.1:319282022-319409522 GCF_019279795.1 Protopterus annectens
GTTTCAAGTGAATTCACATATTATTCCCCAAGATATAAAAACTGGACTAGGTTAGACAGAATTTACATTTCACAGGAACATATGCATTTAACTGAAGGTCTTGATATGCACCCTATAACTATTTCAGATCATGCACCAATAATAACTAAAATAAAACACAGAGTAATGAAATAAAAATGACATACTGCCACCTTCCCACCTATCTGTTGAAAAGAGAGGAATTTAAGGAATGGGTAGTGGAGATTATTCAGGAGCTATTCAAGAGGACAGAAATTACTTCTGAAAATATAGCTAGGGAGTGGGATAAAATTAAGGTGGAGTTTAAAAATAGGGTGGAAATAAAAAGAAAGGGAGCTATGGTTAAGTAACAAGAATTATTTAGAGGAACTGACAAATGTTAAAGTATTACAGAATGGGTGAATCTCACAGAAGAAGAAGATCAAACGCAGAATGGTAAGCAGAAAATAAGGGATCACCTTGACAATATACACAAGTTTAGAAAGATTGTTGTTAAGCAACTGTTTTTTGATAACACTAGAGCAGAAAATCTTTTAGCATGATGACTCACAACAGAAACTAGAAAAGGTTGTTGCCAAGCTTAGGGAACTTATAACAAGGAAGGTAACAAGAGACCCTGTAGAGGTATTAGAAATATTTTGGAAATTCTAAAAAAGTCTGTATAAAGCAGAGAAATATGGAAATCAGAAAAGATACAAATGGAAATATTTATGTAAGAATTAAATATGCCAAGGTTAGAAGCAGATGAGGCTCAATTACTGACAGGACAGGAGGAGATGAGATAAAAATTGTGATGTATAACCAATCTACAGAAAAGTCCCCAGGTATAGATGGGATTCCTGTGGAAATTTGGAAGCTAGGAGGGAAAAAATTATAAAGTTCTGGAAGGTTTTGCTTAACAGGGTTTTAAGAGGAGGAGAAGTACCAACATCCTGGAAGAAAGCAGTGGTAGCTGTAACACCTAAAGAGGGTAAAGATCCATCAGTTCCAGCATCATATAAGCCCATTTCAATACTAAGCCATGATTATAAAGTGGTCATGTCTTTAATGGCTAAAAGAATGGCAAAAGTAATGCCAACATCGATAGATATGGATCAATGTGGTTTTGTAGAGGGGAGGCAAACATTTGAAAACATTAATTTAAATCTGATGATCCAGAGGGAAACAGAATACCATTGTTGTTGTTGGGCCTTGATGCAGAGAAAGCATTTGACAGAGTAAGCTGGGACATTATGAGCAGGGCAATGGAAGCATTTGCATATCCTGAAAACAATTATAAGGTTCATTAGGAGGATATATTAGGGGGGTGGAGGTGAAAATCAAAGTGGTTGGGGTCCTCTCTGATAATTTGTGCTTGAGAAAAGGAACCAGGCAGGGGTGTCCTCTTCTCCTTTGTTGTTTGCATTATATTTAGAACCATTTGCAAAGAAAATAAGGGGCCCAGAAATTCAAGTATATAATTAGTATGGTAGTCAAGAAAAGCTGGCTCTCTTTGCAGATGATATAATGTTATGCATGGCAAAATCAGAAAGAGACATTACAGTGTTGTGGAACACTTTGAGACAGTTTCAGATCTTCATAGGATACAAAATTAATGAAGCTAAAACAAAGGTAATAGCGGTAAATTATGTACACATATATGAATTGGTTCAGCAATATCCATATTTATGGGGACATGACAGAATGAAGTATTTAGGAGTATGGATTAAAAATTATTCTGGTATGGCAGCTTAGGATATGTCAGAAGAGACTAAAAATAATACAAAAACTGAGAAAATGAAAGCTTTGTTATATGGATGTGGATAGTAAGATGCAAGCAGTTAAAATGTGTTTAGTCCCATTAGTCTTATACACAGGTCAGGCATATTTTTATCAACCAAAGAAGTTGTGGATAGCAATTAATAAAGAGCTGAAGGACTTTATCTGGGAGGGGAAGACGCCAAGAGTGAAGTGGAATAAGCTGATTCTTCCAATAGAACAGGACAGATTGGGTTTATCCAACTTGAAGGGGTATTTCCAAGCTACACAGTTAAGCCTCGTATAGACAGCACAAGCAGAAAACTATAATTCAAAGTAGAAAGGGATGATGATGAAACAGGGAGAAGCTCAAGAAATAAGGAGAGACTGGGATTTTGGAGGCAGGCCTTTAACGAGAATAGCAATAATCATACACAATATTATATCTATAAAGTAGAAGAAAGTATCCTAAGAACTAAGCCAACATGGGAATGGAGAAATGATTCTGCCAATAACGAATGCAATTAAGGATATAGGGAGAAAATAGGCAAGAAAGGGTGAGAATTATTGGAGAAAACTGGCAAAGGAACCAAGGTACTCAGAGCAAATAACTAGACAGGGAAAGATAATAGAATGGGAAGACACTACAAATTTATTTGGACTGCAGGTTAGAGACTGCCTTCCCTATCAAAAGATTGATATCAGAGTATAATAGGCAAAGAGAAAGAAGTAGGGGGATCCTAAACAAAAGATCAGCACAAGTAGAGTTTTTAGTAAAATCTAGAAAAGAACCTGCTATTAAAAAAGGAATAATTAGTAGAGCATATAAAATATTGCATGATAACTATAAGAATCAATCAGAGGAGGTTAGAAAGGACTGTGAAGAGAGATTGGATAAGCAATTCACAAAGAAACATTAGGAAGATATATGTATGTTATATTTTTATACCACAAGTAGATCCCAGAGAATTTTTCCTCGGGTAGATAGCAAATGTTGGAGGTGTGATGGGGAAGAAAGATGCAATTCAGAACATATTTTCTGGGAGGTGAATTGATGGACTTTAAGGATTCTCTGTGGGATGCACTGTTGGAGATGCTGGGTGGGCAGATTAGTGTGATGAGGGAGATGATTTTTCTGATCTATGATATAGAATCTAAATTGCCTAAACATGGTAAGGCCTTGCTCTGTCTAATTATGGTGTCTGCCAAAAATGCAATTACTAGAAAAGGGAAATCAGAATCTAAACTAACTATACTAGAGGTAGTGAATGTAGTAACAAAGATAAAACTGGAATTGAGAACTTTAGAAAAGGGTAGGAGCAAACTACACAGGAAAAATGGGAATTGTGGAAACAATACATACAGGGGAGGAATGAGGTTTAAAAGAAGGCAGGACTTAAATGAGTTATGTAATGTTTGACGGAAAATGATTGGGTAGATTATAAGTGATGTGTAATGTTTGCAACTGGGAGTGTGGCAATATGGTTTGTGATGTTAAATGCTTGCAACTAGGATACTGACAGTGTGGTTTGTTTTAATTTATATAAATATATGATTGCCTATGTCATAAGTGGTGGTTTAATAAAGATGTTTCTTGTTAAAAAGGGGGGCAGGAATTGAATAATTTATGTAATGTTGCCTATGTTATATGGTATATAGCAGTATATGAGAAGTATAATGTTTGTAAACGTGAACTTGTTAACACAGTTTGATTACTTTTATATAAATGCAAACTTGTCTATGTCACAAGTGATAATTCGGTAAAGGTGTTTAAAAAAAGCACCAGAATATAACAACTTCTAATTACAATTTCCTATTGGAAATACAACTCTGATCCCAAAAAGTTGAGTCTAAAATGGATGACCTAGAAAAAAGATTCCATCACAATAATCTCAGAATAACTGGTATGTCAGATAATGTGGAAGGCAACAATCCCTTGATTTCAGAAGAAGAGAACTACAATGCATCAGGGAAGCCCTCATCCTTAATATCAAAAGAAATCATTATACTTCAAAAACTAAGGGACAAAACCTGATTTCAATACCAGAAAACAAAGGACAATAAAACTCTGTTTGCATACCAGCAGATATGCAATAAAAAAAACTCAAACTAGACAAAAAACATATTATACATATATGCAAAACAAATATGAAAACAATAATCTCAAAAAGTTCTGGCAGGCAATTAACTCGCTCCTCCACCCAGGTAAAGCTACAACCCCAGAACCAACCAATAACCAAAGCATGAGTATTGCCTCACAAATCAACACTTACTTTATAAACACCATCCTTTCCTTAGTTACAGGGAACAATTCCACCCCACCGTCTCTTCCACCTAATGTGGAAACTAACAACTCTTTTGACCTCAAACCTGTCACAACTAACACCATAACAATTGCTGAAAAACTAAAACCTTCCTGTGCACCTGACCAACTCCCCAATGAGTACCTCAAACTTTTAGCTGATGCCATAGTTATGCCTATCTCCATTCTGGTAAATAGGTCTATAGCAGAACAATACGTCCCAAAATTATGGAAAATTTACTATATCACCCCTCTACATAAAGGCGGAACATCAACAGAATTAAACAATTACAGACTCATAGCCATCCGTTTCCCCTGTGTGAAAATTCTGGAAAAATGTATACACACTCAATTACTACAATACCTGCTATCTCACAACCTTATCTCTCCCTCCCAACATGGTTTCAGACTGAAACACAGCACCACCACAGCCCTAATGAATTTCTCTAATACCATCAACCAACTCAGAAATTCAAACCAGCAAGTAGCATCAATCTTACTAGACATGTCAAAAGTGTCTGACACTGTGTCCCATCAGAAACTCCTTAATACTTTTGTCTCAGTAACCTATCAAAGACTTCCCTCTCCCAGTTCCTAAGCTATCTTTCTGCCAGACAACAAGAAGTACGATGGAAATCCAAACTCTCACCACTTCTGTCTGTCTCAGTCGGAGTCCCCTAAGGAACCATACTAGGGCCCCTTCTTTTCACCATCTTCTCTAATGATCTAGCATCATCCACAACACACTCTAAAGTAGTTCAGTATGTGGATGATTCAACTTTAATCTGCTCAGCAGATACCTTACAAGACCTCCAAATAGTAGCCAACAAACTTTTAATGATATAGAACCACATCTAAGTAAATCATAACTAATTCTCAATCCCAAAAAGACACAGTTAATGCTATTTACGATTAGCAAACAATCACTGACCACCCCTCCTTTCACCATTCTCTCAGCAAACAACACAGTCATTCAACCAGTTGAGCATACAAAATTCCTTGGCGTGACAATCGACAACAAATTCAGATTTGACCAACACATAGCCATCACAATTAAGAAAGTTCATGTCAAACTTGGCTCACTGTACAGAAGCAAGCCATTCCTCCATAGGCGCCGGAAGCTGCTAAAGACTGGGGGGGCTGAGGGTGACAGGGCACTTAGTGAACTAAAAAGGGTAATTTTTTTTTTATAATTATTTGCTACCACAACATAGGTTCACTTGGAGGACATTTTAAGCTTAGCCAATTCCTTTTTGGTGTTTGAATTAACATTTTCTGATTGGTCTGAGCTATCCCCATGGCTGATAATTGTATATTAGCCCTAGTGAGAACAACTGTGATCATACCATAGATAATTTGAAGGGACCATGTAACGGATGCAGCATTTAGGAACTGCCTCTATCCATTAGTGGCATGAGGGGAAATCCTGGAGTACATTTTCTATTACCGATCCTTAGATCCAAGTTGCATTTGAATATGGATGGATGAGATTTGCTTTATTTTTATGGACAGTCTGTTACAGAACAGTGGTAGCCTCTGTGATATATATCCATCTCTCCACAACATTCAGTTTAGATATCTGGACTGAGTATTTCTGATGCCATTTGACTTGCTGATGTTCAGTAGGTCCATCTGTATTATGTCAGAGGATGCTTTGTATGCCAAACATGTCACCTCTAAGCACTCTGTAGGATACTGAGTATAGTAATAAATCTTTCAGGTGGTCCATGCAAGACCTATTGTTTAGGACTTGTATCCTTTTAGTAAGGTATCTCTGAAGGTATTCCAATTGTTGCATGGGGCTGGACAGATACATGCCAAAGTGGGCATTATGCAAAATGATTGACATAATGTGAGTTTTGTAAAGGGGGACAACATAATCTCTAGATCTAGTCACAATCAATTTGTTTATAAGTTGTGCAATACAGAAAGGCTTTATGACTTTGGGCACATGCTGGTCAAAAGTTAGGTCACTGTACACACAGTTCTCAAATGCCGAACAATTGGATCAGTTCTCAGAGAGCATTGTCATGATTTTGACACCAGTTATTATTTGGGACAAACCTTCCTGCATGATGGTTAAGTCATTTGGGGATTCAATAACTTCTCCTAGCTTGCAGTCATCTCAAATTTAGCTCGCCAAAGCTCTTTGGTATTTCCTTTTACTATTGAGATGTATATGCCAAACAGAAAAAGTCTCAGCACCGAACCCTGGGGGACTCCATTGGTGACTGGTCCCTTCCCTTGTTTTGATCTCCTGCATCCCGTGAGACAAGTTGGCAATGCAGCTGGTAATGTAAGTGTTTGCTCCTACATTATTCATCTTTTGTACTACACCTGAGTAGGGGATTGTGTCAAAAGGCTTGTCCTGGTCAAGGTAATGTGGTGTGAACTGTTTTACCTTCATCCATTGCTTTGGTAACAAGAGTAAAGCTTAAAATTTTCCCTTGATTTTGAGCTTTTCACACTTTCCTCTGGGCTGTTTTCAAACACATTTTTAGGGCCATGTATGCATTCCTTGATTCACCTTCCTGATTGTATTATATTCCTTGTATAATACAGCACACTTTTTAGACTTAAGTTAAAGCATATTTTAAATTTATTGTTTAAACATTTTTCCAGTAGGCAATGAAACAAAAATGCATTAACCAATAATGACAAAACTGCCCTATTCAGAACATTTCCATGATAACAGTCTACTTCTACACACAATATATAAATACAGAATCACAGTAGACTGTAAGCCATAGGCATGTTGCACAGCTTCTTGAACTTATTTTCAATTGGGAGGCAAAAGGCCAAAAACCAGGGACACATTTTAAACATTGTGTGTATAATTTTGGAAAGTTGCTTGCATAAAACGTTGTTACCACCATGCATTTCACTGCCAAGTCTTGAACCCAGAACATTGTGCACTACAGTCAAAGCAACATACCACTAAACTAAACCAGCAGTTTCTTGAAAGACAGGAAGACAAACTTAAATGGCTATCATATCATTTAGTGAATTCAGTTCTCACTTCTCAACATAGCTTTCAACCTCTTAGCACAAAAATACAGAACAAAGCCAATAATAGGGGAATACAGCCCCAAAATAGGGACAGATTTCAAATACTGATTTTATAACCTTAGAAAATTGCTAGAATAAAAGGTTTTGTCTTACCACTCCTGCAAACCAGAAAGAATAGAACAAAAATGTGAGGCATAAATTCACAAGTGATGGTGGCTCTTTTTACCTGTACCCAAGGTACAGGGTTTGAGCCCGAGTACCTCTAGTCACCAGATGTACCCTGCTGGGGGCTTTTACACACACACACACACTGCAATTAGTGTACTCACTCTGATATACAGACTCTCTGTTCCCCCACTCCAAACTTCAATCCCAAACTCCCTGCTCACAAATAACAGCCAGAACTCCATTCTGCAGCAGCTTCTGAATATCCTGCTCACAAACAATGGCTGAAAATGTGCTGATGTCATCACGGCAAACTAAACCACTTGCAAAACTGAAAGGGCCAGAGGTGATCTGCAAAAGTGGGGGCTCCCCTCCCCCTTCGCTCTATGCTTCCGGCGCCCATGCATTCCTCACTGACAATACCAGACTAACCATATCCAGAACCGTCCTCCTCTCTATGCTCCTATATGCTTTCCCCCTTTACCAAAAAAAAATCAGACTTAACCAAACTGGAAACTTGCTACAACAAAATAGCCAACCTTCCCCACTAAACCCACCATTGTATTGCTCTACATAAATTAAATTGGCTCTAGCTACCTAACCCTCTCCATCTCTACCATCTTAAATTCACATTCAGTATCATCTTCCGTCCTGACAACTGCCCATGCCTCAAGAAACTTGCTATTCCCTATTCATGCTCACGAAGTCTAAGTTTTGCAAACAAAAACTTTCTCACAGTAAACAAAGCTAGCATCACTCACAGTAAAGCCCTATTCTCAAATCAGCCAAATTATGGAATTCTCTACCCCACACCCTCCAAAACACATCTGAATCTACCAATTTCAAACTACTACTATTTGAACATCTATCCTAACACTGGCATTGCTCCTGCACCAAACCTGACTGAGAAGATATCTACAACTCTCTCAATACACTGTCTACTCCTTACCTCATTTTCTCCCCCTCCTCAGTATTATTACTACTTAAAAAAAAAAAATATATATATATATATATGTGTGTGTGTGTGTGTGTGTGTGTGTAAATAGGAAATCTCATTTGTTCATAACTATGTACACTGTACTAATTTTATTTTTCTTACAGTGATCTTTACTAAAATGCCTGTGTTTTTCTTTTGAACCTGTATCTATTAGAAAACTGTATTGAATAGATCTTTGTATAGACCAACTAGATAATGTGCATTCTGCATCTTACTATATCTATACTATTGTACTATCTAATTATTGTATTTTGCTTATATTTCTGTGGAGCTTTTCTCCCTGGGCCTCTGCTGAAAATGGACTTCTGGCCCAGTCGGACTTTCCCAGTAAACAAATTTAAATAAATGAATAAATAAATCCATCCCACCTTTATACAACACACACATTAAACCAATCACAAGGTAACATCTAATAATAAACCAAGGCATTTTGTTATTAAGGGCCAGATTCAATGGTCATAAGGCAATGCTTCAGAAAGTAAGGGAGATGGTTGCAGCACTAAAGATGGCAGAGTATCTGGTGAGAACAACACTGTATTACAATAACAAAGGATGAAAGAATTTTGATTTACACTTCAGCCAAGATTTCCTGCAATTCTAGCTACGACCAAAGGGTTAGGCATTTACATGTTCCACTCTGCATCTAAAGCAGGTAACTTCCTTTCCAGTCAGAACACCGCTGCTTATTGTTCTTCCAGCAAAGACAGTAAGGAGGACATCCATGGATGCGAGCTGACTCCTAGTGAAAAAAAAAAAACACCCACTCATGTACTTCCAAATCCCCTGAAAATATGAAGGGAATAGTCCAGCTAATAGCACTGTTCTACTGATGAGGTGGGCATCTAAAATCTCTAGCAGACAGCTTGGCTCTGTGCTGCAGAGAATGGATTTCCAAACTGCATTTCAGGTGACCAGGATTTCACTAATAGCCATAGCACTTGTAGAACCAGGCAGGGGGGAGGAGAGGAGTGAAGACTATGGGCTGCTTGCCTCTTCCAGGGAGGAAGGAGGTATTCAGTGAACTCAGGGGCAGACTTGGTGGTGCTAACTTCCTAGTGGAGCTGGGAAGCTCACTGCTCATGCTTCAGGGAGGGAGGGTAGTAAGAAACTCCCCTTCTGGAAGTAAAGGAATGTCTCCTGCTGTCATCCCCTTGCACTCCCTTCCCCTACACCTAACTGGGTGCATGCATTAGGGATGGGGGAAGCTAAACAGACAACTTCAAACTTCCCCTTATGATTGTCAGAATAGTATCCCCTCCTGGCTGACCCTTGTTATGCTGATAAAGAATGAATGGGTCAACTGGCAGAAGAGGGGGGCTGATTATCGGCAGACAGTGGTGCAAAGACTGCAAAAAAAAATCCATACCAGATGACAGAAATATACATGAAAATTCCAACTTCCAATAGGTTTCATGCACTCTTTCTCTTCACCCACTATCTCTGAGATCACCTGATGAGGCTGATATGGATTTCTTAGCTCCAAACATTACTATTCCAGATCTGTAACAGATTCAGTCCATATAGCACAAGGAAGAGTCACAAAAGTCCCGTCTAAGACTGACATCAGACTGGAGTTTACAGGGAATTTTATATTTTCTTATGCTTGAGTCTGAACCTGTCTCTCTGCCTGGATGTAGGGTTTGAAGTTACCTGTCTGCATGGTCAAGCATTGTCTGTTCTGTGACATTCAATAACTACTCAACTTTTTAATGAATAATGTTCTGTAATGTACTTCATTTCGATGTGGAACACTGTTTATGTTGTTTATTGATTGCTTTTATTGAATTAAAAATAGTGCTTGTTGATAACTCTGAGCCACTGTGTCAAGATCTGAATACAGGAATGTGACATGAGTCCTGTACATGCATGGATGCCATTTTCTTTGCAATAGCATGCTATTTCACGGACAAGTGGAGTATAATTTTTTTGGGTACTCAGTAAATGTTTTCCATTGTGCTACTGTGTCTACTTTTCTCTCTCTCTCTCTCTCTCTCTCTCTATATATATATATATATACACACATACATACATGTGTGTATGAAAAGCACTGATGACGCCATGAGGCGAAACCTTGGTTTTTTGGGTGTGGCGGAACATGTCTGCCATTAAAAGAAAGCTATGGCATGTTCCTTCATGTTGTGTATTTATTTTTAGTTATTTTAGCCTATTTGGCTAAACAATGGTGCTGGAGATTGGTGCAGTTTTGAATTTATTTTCCGTGCACCACAGTACATCGTGCATGGGCGGCTTTGAGTATGTATATATATATATATATATATATATATATATATATATATATATATATATATCTTAACAGGGAAACCTTTTTTGGACTTGGAGGAAAGTAACTCACAGCCAGAACTTGTTGAAACTTTAATCATCACTTTCATAACATACATAGCACATATATATATACATATGCATATATGGATTCCATACTTTTGGTTGAATTACACTTAGTCGAAAATGATTCCAGGCTTTTCACTTCAATGAAAGCTCACTTGGTCGAAGTTCATTTGGTCAAAAATGGAATATAGCCCCTGTCCCACTGCACTGCAACCCTGGAGTGAGAATATTAAATAAGGGGGGTGTGGGGGGCACAGTCCCCCACATTGGGGGGTGTGGGGGGCATAGCCCCCCCACATTATGCCAATAGTTTTTACTAAAGATATATATATTAATGCATTTCTAATGGATATACCTTCTTATAATAGTGAATACATTAAAATTATCTGGGGGCTGTGCCCCCCACACCCCCCCTTATTTAATATTCTCACTCCAGGGTTGCACTGCAGTGGGGCAGGGGCTATATTCCATTTTCGACCAAATGAACTTCGACCAAGTGAACTTTCAGTCAAGTGAGCTTTCAGTGAAATGCAATGCCTGGTATCATTTTCGACTAAGTGTAATTCGACCAAATGTATGGAATCCATATTATATATATATATATATATATATATATATATATATATACACACACACAAACACACACACACACACATATAGTGGATATAAAAAGTTTACACATCCCTGTTAAAATGCCAGGTTTTTATGATATAAAAAAATGAGACCACAATAAATAATTTCAAAATTTTTCCCCACCTTTAATGAGACCTATAACATGTACAATTCAACTAAAAAACAAACAAATCTGTTAGGGGAAAAATATAAAAAATGTACAATAAGCTGGGTGCAGAAGTGTGCACACCCTTAAACTAATACTTTGTTAAAGCACCTTTTGATATAATTACAGCATTCAGTCTTCTTGGGTAGGAGTCTATCAGGATGGCACATCTTGACTTGGCAATATTTGCCCACTCTTCCTTGCAAAAGTGCTCCAAATCTATCAGATTGCGATGGCATCTCTTGTGCACAGCCCTCTTCCGGTCACCCCACAGATTTTCTTTAGGATTTAGGTCTGGGCTCTGGCTGGCCCATTCCAGAACTTTAATTTTCTTCTGCTGAAGCCATTCTTTTGTTGATTTGAATGTATGCTTGGGGTTATTATCATGTTGAAAGGAGAAATTCCTCTTAATCTTCATCTTTCTAGCAGACGCCTGAAGGTTTTGGGCCAAAAGTGACTGATATATGGAAGTGTTCATAATTCTCTCCACCTTGACGAAAGCCCCAGTTCTAGCTGAAGAAAAGCAACCTCAAAGCATGATACTCCCACCACCATGCCTCACCGTGGGGATGGTGTTCTTTTGATGATGCGAAGTGTTGTTTTTGTGCCAAACGTACCTTTTGGAATTGTGGCCAAAAAGTTCAACCTTAGTCTCATCAGACCATAACACATTTTTCCACATGCTTTTGGGAGATGATATATTGTTTTGCAAATTTAAGCTGGACTTGGATGTTTTTCTGTGTAAGAAAAGGCTTTCGTCTTGCAACCCTACCCCATAGCCCAGACATATGGAGAATATGGGAGACTGTTGTCACATTTAGTACACAACCAGTACTTGCCAGAAATTCCTGCAGCTCCTTTGGTGTTGCTGTAGGTCTCCTGGCAGCCTCCCTGACCAGTTTTCATCTCGTCTTTTCATCAATTTTGGAGGGATGTCCAGTTATTTGCAATGTCACTGTTGTCCCATACTTTCTCCACTTTTTGATGGCTGTCTTCACTGTGTTCCATGATATATCCAATGCTGTGGAAATTTTTTTGAACCCTTCTCCTGATTGATACCTTTCAACAATGAGATCCCTTTGATACTTTGTAAGCTTTCTACGAACCATGGCTTTTGCTGTAGCAGGCAACTGAGTAAATGTCAGGAAAATCCTACTAGGACAGCTGAACTTTATTTGGGGTTAATCAGAGTCTCTTTAATTGATGGCAAGTGTGTACCCAAGAAGACTGAATTCTGTAATTAAATCAAAAGGTGCTTCAACAAAGTATTAGCTTAAGGGTGTGCACTCTTATGCAACCAGCTTATTGCATGTTTTTTTTTTTACATTTTTCCCCTAACAGATTTGTTTGTTTTCAATTGAATTGTACAGTTTATAGGTCACATTAAAGGTGGAAAAAAATTTGAATTGTTTTATTGTGGTCTCATTTTTTTATATTACAAAAACCTGGCATTTTAACAGGGGTGTGTAAACTTTCTGCATCCACTGTGTGTGCGTGTGTGTGCGTATGTGTATATATATATATATATATATATATATAGAGAGAGAGAGAGAGAGAGAGAGTGTCACTTTAGAAGCTCGAAATACTGAAATATTGAAATTCAGTATTTCACACTGATAAAGTGGAATCTGGAAAAGAACAAAAACTCAGAAGCATGAAATTCAAAACCTCGCATACCGGTGATTTTGAATTAGCGCTTTTGGTGCTTCGCTGTGGTTATGGATTCAGGTAAGTGTTTCTGTGTTAAGGGTTTTGGGTAGGGGCTGTGGTGTGTGTTAATGTGTTTTGTTGCTGTGATGTGTGTGTGCGAGGAGAATGTAGCTTGTGTGGTGGTGTTTTGTGTGCTTTTGTATGCAGTGTGACCTCGGAGTTAGAGTATTTAAGTAGGGGTGTGTGGGGGGCGCAGCCTTCCACATGGGGGGTGCAGGGGGGCTTGCCCCCCTGCTTTTATGTAGGACAGAGCTTGTGTTTGTGTGTGGGGAGGAAGGTGTGTGTTTGTATGCAGCAGAAGCGCTAATTCAAAATCTACGGTATGAGAGATTGAATTTCGCGCTTCTGAGTTTTCATTCTTTTCAGGATTCCACTTTATGGGCTCGAAATACTGAATTTCAATATTTTTAGCTTCTAAAGTGAATATATATATGTATATATATATATATATATATATATATATATATATATATATATATATAGTTCTGCATTGAAATGTTGGAAGACTGAAAACCCAGAGAAGAGTGAATCTCAAAAATCGCCCTTCTCCTTTAAACTTCTTTTTGCAGGTGGGACAAGCCCCCCCTGCACCTGCCCTCCCTCCACACTTATACATACCAAGTCCAGCATTGTCATACCTTGGAAAAAAAGAATATTCCAAAAAATGACTTGTCAAACTCTGTGGTCTATGTTCATACGTTGCCTAGATGAGCTTCACTGCAGTGGCCATGTGCTGTCACAAGCCATTTATAAGTTTATTTGGATCTGTACGGAGAATGTGGGTTTGACCAAAGCATAAACTAGCTTCAGAGGGGTGGATTGAAAAGAGTGCTGAACATTTCACTATTGTTTTGTCATTTCTTTTTGTTATTCTAAGCATACCTTTCAAAACTGACATTATAGCATTTCATTTCATGAGATCACACAATCACTTATAATTGTTTAGCTCTATGGGTGATTACATTATGTTCACATTCTGGATTGTTCTTGGAGCTATGTTTTGCATTCTAAGGCAGTAATCTGACAAATGTGTTTCAGATGACTGAATCTGATAATCTTAAGATTTTTAAGGAGGGATCAACATGTATTCTGGATTCCAACATGAAGAATATTACCAAATGACAAAAACATCACAACATGGCATAGATTATTTTAGCTTCAGTGATATGTGGAGGGTTATGAGCCTAATGGAACTTGAATACAAATTTTTTGCTAACCATTTCAGTGAGGCTAGTAGGCTTGATTACCGGTTGATTTCAAGAAACCTGATTAATAATGTTGTGGAGGTGAAGATACATGCCAATAACGTTGCTGTGATGAAGATAACTGGCATCTGCTTTACAGCTTCATAAACTTGGGTATGCTGGAAAGTGTGGAAGGAATATATGGGTGAAAGGTGAACAATGGGAATTTATTTCCAAAGAACATTACAAGGAAAATATGCTAGAGGACTGAATTAAAAGGTTCTGGAATGAAATAGGATGAGTGGATTTCTCCTGCAAATTACTGGTACCACTTAAGTTCAAACTCAGGGAAATAGTAATGAAATGAAAGGGACATAGTGAATGAAAAGGAGAGCTTTGAAACAAACTTTCTTGACAAATTCAGGCATTAGCAGGGTGATACAGTCAGGGAATATGTCAATTAATTAAAAAGGATTCTGTTTGTAAGCACTCATGACACAAAGGATTCTTTATGGTTCCCTGAGTGATAAGAGTCAAATCATCTAACATTTTATCTAATAAAATTAAGAAAAGAATTATGGAGTTGACTACACTAGTACCAAAAGTCCAGGCAAAGTGGCTAGTTAACATCACAAGACTTTCATGTTTGAACTCCAGTATGAGTTTGGCCAAGCAGTTGGGGAGGGAGTTGGAGTGTCATTTAGGGTAGGTGAGTTTTAGGTTCATTAACTGGGGAGGAGAGTTTTAGGGTTAAGAAGCAGGAAGGGAATTCTAGATTATGGAGTAGGAAGGCAGTTGTAGGTTCAGGGAGTAGATTTTTAGGGTTAGGGAGAGATTGGGGAATTAAATTTTAGGGAGGGGGTTTCAGTTTTTGCGTAAGGGAGCAAGGAGTCAGTTTAAGAACTGGGTGGGAGTTTTAGGGTTAGAGTTAAGGCTCTGGTTGATCTATACAGTTTTATAGGGCCTGGTGTTTGGAGAGCTATGTAGCTATGGACGATCGGGCTTTTGGGAGTCGAAGCACTTGCTTTTAAGATCAAGTGGCATCAAGCAAGTGTGTTGTGATCTACTAGTGCATTATCACTCATAGCAGACCCACATTTTAAACACAGGAAACAATGTAAACCCATTTATCTTAGCAATGAAGCTTTGGATAATGCATACCCCCTCTGATACAAGTGACAGAGGTCATGCTAACATAGTTTAGGAGCTGAAAGCTCCAGAAGACAGGCTTGAGAAGGGGTGATTCAAAAAGTTCAGGTATGAGGTCATTGGTGTTACATAACAGAATATGGGAAAGTCTTACTTTCAAGGTGGAGAGTTGTTCCACACTTTGTCCTAAATGGGTTAAAGTGAAGGTTTACGATGTGCTTGCTCTCACAGACAGTTAAGTAACTTTCTTACATTGGCATAATTGAAAATTATAGCCTCAAAGTATATTAGCTGGTGGTAATAATTAAAATGGGCTCATTAGTTTCAAATTTTTTTTTTACAATACTTGACAGTATTAAACTGAAAGACCCCTTGCATGAATAGAAAATTAGGATAGCCCATTCTGGGAAAATAAGGTCTTTATATTACATTATAGAGACTATTACAGACTGACTGTGCGACTTTTAGGGGCTACTGTGTAATTAGAACCACAGGTTAGGTATTAATGTTTCTGAAAAACAATGAGAGACAGTTTTATTTAAAAGTCAAAATAAAATTTGTTTACACTGCCAGATGTCAGCTATAAAGTTAAAGAAAAATGGTTGGACTGGTGACAACTGCTGCTGGAGGTGAAGTGAGCAACTGGCAGATTATGCCCATATGATTTGGCTTTGTACTTGGGTTAAGGGTATCTGGCAATGCATATTTGGGGCAGACCAATGTTTCGTAAGAGCACAACAGTCCACTAAAAACAATACAAAGTTTTGGATATTTGATTCTGATGACAATACTTGGGTATTGTGTTATACTATGAAAAAATGTTATGCACGCCTTAACTTCAGTTTTCTTTACTGTTCACCTTCATAACTGGAGATCTATTTTGTAGGACTGAAAACTTCAAATGGTAAGAAATACCAACAAATGTAAACCATGTATGTATTCTAAAAGTGAGTGCAGAACATTTGATGAATACTGGTGTAAATTTATTCAATGCTTGATATACTAAATTAGCAGATTACTTCTATTTATGATGCTTAACAATGATGGTGCTTGCTTTTTGCTATTGTTTGAGGTATTACGGATTGCATTTGTGTTCAAAAAATATTAGATTGGAAGAGTCTGCATTTTACTTCTGGGTTATAAATGGTGCACAGCATTGAAAAATATATTTAAGGGACAGTATTGTATTCCTGTTATTTTATTTTTTATGTTAAGTACCAAATCAGGTAAATATTAATGATCTGTTGGTTTCCAGTTTAGTTTGTTGATTTATAGTTGTTTGTAACTACTGCTTTGCTTCAGATTCTGGAATATTTCTGTATAGTTCAGTGTAGCTTGACTTAGATTTGTAGACCTTCTAGATTTATTTTCTGACTTGTTACTACACATTTAGAAAGCAAACATAAGTCTACAAGTTCTATACATACATACATACATACATACATAACGAATATTTCAAGCACGGGCAAAAATACCCCTCTAGCTTGTCAATATACCAAAACACTTGTTCTCATAAGTGTCCAGGCCGTTCTTAAAAATATCTAAACTATAAGATGAACATTAAGGTGACATCAGTGTATATATTGTACATAGTGCAAGACAGAATGTTTATTTAGGTAGACTAGAATATCTGGTTGCAATGTTTTAATGTCACATTTTCAATATGTTGTATACAATCTTTATGTAAATGTCTGTTTTACAGCTCATTAAGAGCAGCTTCATTATTAGACAATTCTGTATAATTGTTACCCTAACATTGATTATTTATGTTATGTATATCATATTTGGACAACTGAAACTTGATATTCCAAGTAGCTTGTATGTATATTTTCTGTGTCATTCTTTTCTTGTATTTAAATAGAAGTGAAATGCAATAAAAATTATATTTGAAAAAAAATATATATATATATCTAAACTAGTGCTTGCTTTAATGTAATTTGGCAGTCTGTTCCATGCATCAGCTACTCTGTCAGAGAACCAATTAGTACACTTCTCATTCCTTTAGAATCTTCCACATAGGTGGTCTGATGATTCACTAGTACTTTTTGATAACCCCAAACACTCCCAGAGGTAGTTGCCCCTAAATGCCTTATATACCTGATTAAGCTCTCCTCTTAGACATCTGTAAGAGACACTATACAAGTTCAGATATTTTAGTCTTTCATAATAACTTAGATTTTCACATCCATTGATGCCCTTGGTACAGTTCCGCTGTACTCTTTCCAGTTTATTCATGCTTGTCTTCTTATAGGGTTTCCATATTGTTATTCCATACTCAAGTTTGGGTCTAATGTAACTTACAAACAATGGCTTCATGATTTTTAATTTCCTAGACTTTATAAATCTTTTTATACAACCTACAGTTCTACAACTATCACTGACCAATTGGTTGATATGATTAGGAAAAAGTCATAGCTGAATTTACCACTATACCCAGGTCCTTAAATAAGTCTACAGTTTCAATCAGTGTGTGCTGTACTAAATATTCACCTTTCAGTTTATGTCTCCCAAATCTCATATACTTCTTTTTTGATGTATTTATCAGCATATTATTCTCCTGTGTCCAAATGGTCAATTAAGTCAAGTTATTTTGCAGACATGCCTTATCTGTAACACTTGTAATCAGTTTACCCAACTTCAGGTTGTCTGCGTATAGACTGCAAAACACCTCAGATGAAAAAGTTAGTTCAGAAATGGCTTTTTAAACATAACACATATTATTTAAGCTTACATTTTAATTAGGTCTAGTATTTAATTTTATTCTTTAATGTCTGAAGTGAATGCTTCATTAAGGTAAGAAGTCTTATTTGAGTATTTGTAGAATAAATGTGTGTG
Organism: Protopterus annectens; assembly: GCF_019279795.1. Lineage (NCBI taxonomy): Eukaryota > Metazoa > Chordata > Ceratodontiformes > Protopteridae > Protopterus > Protopterus annectens. The sequence continues at coordinate 319,300,253 of NC_056729.1, forward strand.
TAAGCTATGCGCGCGCACACCAGTAAAAGGCAAAGTTGGGAATCTGGGAGGGAAAAAAAACATACAAGTGAAAAAGCAAAACAAGGTAGGATGTTGACACTGATGACAAATGCCATTTGACTAATATTTTATTTAACTGAATTATGATGATGGAGCAAGACAGTATCTCTGTTGTCAGGAGTAAGGACACACAGACTTTAAAATATGGTACTGCTTATGAAATTAAACGCAGCAGACACATCGAAGGCGAACAAAAATAAATTAACCTAGGAACCAGGAAGGTGAGTTGGTCAAGTTTTTTTTAAGGTTTGTGCTGCAGAAGCAATGAGATTGTTCCTTAAGAAAACTCAAACTTGTACTGCAGATATCCTTATCCCAGAATAATTTTCTCCAATAATATCACCTAGATGTTGGTTATTGCCAGCAGCTATTTGGTAGTTGTCAATTCTTTTCATTTCTACTTGCTTATCTACTACAAATTATGAAGGCTGTGCAATTTTTCCTATATACTACTCATCAGGTTACTTCTAATTGTCTTATGCTTAACACTGTTCCAGAAAGCAATTTGGTCTCAGTCAGCACAATACACACGTTACAGAACAGTCAGTCTACAGTTTTCACTTTTGGTTACAATTCACTATTTTACGTGAAACTTATCAAAATAGTTGGTTGCTGGAAAAAAGCAAAGTATTAAACTTAAAACTGTATGTCACTATCATTTGTGACAACTCTCGATCATTAATGAAGGAATAGACCTTACAAATTCCACACACAGCAATAGTGTGAGGGGGTGTCTGAATTTTTTAAGGACTGCAGCTTTAAACACTTTTCAAAACCCTGCCTTTTCACTACTTGAAGATACTAACAGCATTGATACCCCCCACACACATATCTATTCTACAAATACCCACAGAAGGTTACTTCTTAGCGTAATTAAGTTAAAAGTAAACACGGTATTTGATTTTATAGATCATCAAAAAAGCCAGTAACTCAGAGAATTATCAGTGGAAGTAAACAGAGGGGGATATATCATTTACTATAGCTATGCTGTGTTATATCATATGAACCCAAACTCCACTCTGGGATAATGACAAAGAGTGGAAAATTCATAAGAAGATTTCAGGCTTAAACATCCTGAACAGTATTGTACAGACTCTTGAGGACTGATCTATGCCTTAATCACTGCACCATTAGAGACTGTTGTCCTTGATCTCCTATATTTTTGCAAGCTTAATAGCTTAACAGGCACAAGAACTAGGGACCTAAATCTTCATCAGCAAATAAACAGAATGTGATGGAGGAAAGTCATTACACAGTGTCTTCCTCATCTCTAGAATAAGCTGCCACTGCAGGTTAAGCATTGACATATTACCACCCTTTTTTGGGATCTCAGACTCATGGTTCTCGGACCTCTAGCTGCCCTAAAGCCAGCATAATTGTAGATGAGGAAAGCAATACACTAGTTTTCTATCTATCCTGCCTGCATTTATTTTATCCTTGGAGATTGTGGCCCTTGTCTGAGTATGATAGTCATCATGCAGCCATAGTGATCACTTGAGCTTAAAAACCCTGCTTCAAGCAACACAGTCAAAGCCCTCCTTGAGAAAGGAGGTACAGCCTGACAGATGTTATTGGCAAGGTACTGACACATGCAAGAGAAAACTGTCTTCAAAGTCCTATAAATACTTTGTCAGTATGGAAGTCCCCATGACAGTCATTTCCGGGTACTTCCCCAACCTGATGGCTGTCTGGATGATAACTAAACCATAGCATGGTCTCAGCAGTAGCTCACATGTTCAGTAGGCACAGGGAGAAAAAAGTAAAGATAAAAAATTGGTTGGATGAGTAGAGAGGTTTGTTTGTTAATACTGCTTTACAGCATTTAACTTTTTTCACACACACACACACACACACACACACACACACACACACACACACACACACACACACACACACACACACACAATTCTTAACATGAGATCACACATATGTAATTTTTTCCAGTCAGACCAAGTAACGTGTTAGACTTAGCAATGACTTCCGTTCTTTGGTCATCTAGTAATTAGTAAGTAATTCTAGTAATTTTTGACATAATGGTGACTGGGTAAAGGTTATTTTGAAGGAAGCAGCTGCAAGCACATCAGAAATATATATTGGTGACCATTAAAGAAAAGGACTGTGTGTATGATATAACATTGTCTTGCCATTTTTGGCCTGAAGTTTAAGAGAACTGGGTCAGATCTTGTGGGTCTATGGCTGGGGAGAGGGGCACATGTTCCTGTTTGTTATTTGTATTAATGAGAGAAGAGGTCATTTTAAATCCCAGACGACATAAAAACATGAAATAAGCACTCTTCCAGTGTTTACAAATTGCTCGTTATATCCTTTAAAACCTATAACAATTTTTCAGATAATTACCACAGGTCTATCAAAAATGACTATACTGACAAATGATGAACTTTGAAACAGCCATTTCCCTGAAACAATATGTAATACATAGAGGTGTGTGTGTGTATATAGTCAACGACAGGTACATATCAGTTTTATTTAAAAATAATGCAATTTCTTTTAAAGACAAAAGCATACAGAGGCACCATAATATTTTTTATTTTTCTGAACTTGTCTAAAGTACAAAGTAGCACACTGCAAGTATTCTTGGTATTTTTCTTAAGGTCTGTAAACATGTCCATTTTTTTCTTCATAGCAAGTCAAGTCAATTTTAAAAAAATATCAGTCTTTCAACAAGGCTGCACTATTTCACTTGTATGAATATAAAGTAAAAACGCAGCCCATTGTCTTGTAAAACTGAATATCAATCACACGGCCTGCAATGCAGTAATATCACAGTGAAAGCCAAGTCCTGTTAACCGCGTCCTTTATAGCAGGACTCAGAACTGTATTAAAATGCAACTGCAGGAACTAGCATCCCTGCTCATGAAAAGCATGTCATCCTCTGCAGAACCGACTCAATTAGAAACCCTTGGCTCTACATAAAAACTAAACAGATCTCAGAAATAAAAGCATAAGACTTTTTTCTTCAACACCCTCCCATTTCAACAATTCTACAAATTTTAACAGTAGTACTATACAATCTTGCTTGCAGAGGTACCTTCCAATTATGGAAAGTGGTAGTGCAACATGTTTTATTTCTTGTAAATTATTTAGTCCAGTAAGTACAGGTTCACAGCTCTGTGCAATTGAAAAATAATGCTTCAGTATACAAGAATTTAATTTTTTAGCCCATGCAGGCCTTGTAGTTCTTTAAGTGGCTTAAAAAATAGGTCTAACTAAGTTCTTAAAGCAGTAATAAATAGGCAACAGTGACTGTAAACAGTCCACACTCTTCAAAATTAGTTCCCAGTGATAACTGGCAGGACCTTCAACCTTCAGTCCGCTGAGGCAGGAGGCTTAATAGGCATTACAAGGTGGTTTCCGGTTACAACACTATGAACAGAGCTGCACTGTTCAGAGATATGAAGTCTTGTTTCCACAACAGCTTCCTCTAACTGGTTCACTTGGCTTTCTTCTTTGAAAACAAGGTTTTCAATTTTGACTTCTTGCCTTTTTCTTCACTGTGGCAGACATCCTGGGGAACTTTGTCAATCTTGGTAAGGCTAGGAGGTTCTTTTGCAGGTTTTTCACTGGTGCTTGACAAGGATGAGTGGTGATTGGCTGAAGCTGAAACTGCACTACTAAGCTGCCCCATGCTGCAAGATTTCTCCAAAATACCATTATATACCTTGCTGGAAGGACTAAAAACCATGCTTCTTGTCTCTGGGAGACCAATAGAGTCAAAAGAACTTTTATCTAAGACATGTGAATCAGTTGTAGATAGTTCATCTGAAGACAACTCTTCCTTGGATATTCTACGGCAAGGCGTCAGCTGCCCCTCAGGGCTTACAGGAGATGGGGGCTTCTTTCCCAGTGATGAGTTTAAAGAATCACACTCTGATCCTGTGTCCTGGGCATCCCTGTAAAATAAGAACATTTTATTAAAACAGTGCACACCATCATGGATTCAAAACAAACATATCTGTATTCAGTTCTAAAAAACTCACTGGAAAAGCCAAGCATGCAGAACCTGAGATTCGCTTCATAAAAGAAGAAATTGCTGATAAGTGCTATTAAAAAGATATTGTAACTTGAGTGTAGCATCAAAACTAAAATTCAGCAACAATGAATGCATTTCTATAAATTCATCTGAACAGTCAACTTTGTTCTTTGAAAAATTCAGCTACACATAGTGCTTTTCTGATTTTTCTGATAAATAAAACACAACTACCTTCTCCTTCTTTCTCTCTAACTATGTGTGGTGTCTATAGACATACATACAATTTCTGTGTGCATTAATGGATCTCCTTCTCTCTCTCTCTATCTATATATATATATATATGTGTGTGTGTGTGTGTGTGTGTGTGTGTTTGTGTGTGTGTGCAGATGCAAACACACACACATTTAAACACACACACACACACACATATATATATATATATATATATATATATATATATATATATATATATATGTATATATCTATATATATCTATATCTATATATATATATATTCCTGTCACCTCACAGCAAGAGATAACCCTATTTGATTCTCAGCTGGAGTGCCTAATGTGTGGAGACTGCATGTCCTCCATGTGTTCATGTGGGTTTCCTTTGGGTGATCCAGTTTCCTCCCACATTCAAAACACATGCAGGAGGTGGACTGGACACACTAAATTGGCCACAGTTGAGAGTGTGCATGCAAGTGTGGTGTGTGGAAGGGTAGCTACATATATATAAGTGGAAGCAGGATATGGCAAATGGTAGCAGCTGAAATGAAAAACAATCACCAGATGTGAAATTCTGAATGACGAGCATAAGCTTTCTAAGTTCTAGGTTACAAGAAAACTCAGCAGCTACTTTTTCAGGTCTTTATGGTTAGTAAGTGTGATGATTGCTTTTGACTGTTACAAGACTTCTTCAAATTAAGCAGTAATAACACAACATCACTGGAGGCAAAGATCTCACATCAAAGTACTCCTAATGTCAATAAGGTTGTCAGTAGTACACATGCTGCACCCATCGCACATAATTCAAAGCAGACATACAGCCCCACATACACTGAGGCACTTACATGTAACCTTCCTAAACCACAAAGACCTCCTAGACAAAGTACATATAAGAAATATCTCAGTAGCTCCAAACACACTCTTTCAAAACAACACCCACATCAACACATAGAGCTACATCTCACAGAGCCTCTACATCTAAGCCCATAAGGCAAGTCAACACACAATCCAACATTTTAGTAATTGGAGACTCCATCGTGATATCCACTGATTTCCCTCTCACCAGGCTGAATAAGGAGAAAGTTATGGTCAGCTGCTTATCAGGGGACAGGATCCGCCACAATACACATGCGCTCAGGTCATTGGACCACAATTACCAATATGACTCAGTCATAGTCCATGTGGAAGTAAATGACCTACATGCCTCCCTAGACTATATAGAGAGAGACATCAATGAGCTCTCAGAATGTGTGTCTCAAGCTGGTATGAGCCTAGCACTGAGCAGCACTTTACCTTCTCCATGGATGATACCACAATACGAACAAAAGATGACTGGCTTTAATAACTGGCTTAGTTTCTGGTGTCATTCTAAGGGGGTGCAATATTTGTCAGTATGGAAGAAGATGGTCAACAGATCACGCTGCTTTGCCAGAGCTGGTCTGCACCTCTCCCCTCTAGGCTTTCGAATATTAGCTAAAACACTTGTCTTCCCCCATAGTGCCTTTTTTAGGCAATGCTAAACTGAAAGTACTTCCGACATAGCAAATCAAAACCAAGAAAATCTAAAGGTATTAATGCTCAATGCTAGGAGCCTAAACAAAAACCTCCACTCCCTGGAAGCTCTCTTTACCCAAGAGAATGCTGATGTCTGTGCAGTCTCTGAGATGTGGTTTAAAGCTGCTGAGAGCACACCAACATTGCAAGGTCATAATGATTTCGACGCATTTAGACCAGCTACTTCACAGGCAGGGACTAAATGTGGAGGTCTCTCTATTTACAACAAAAATAAATATACTTCAAGGCTGGTCAAACAGGACAATGCACTTGAGCTGCTCCATGTTCAAATCACCATAGGTAGAATCCAATATCACTTCCTTGTAAGCTATAGGTCCCCTCCATGAACCAGGAAACCAATGCCATGCATTTAAACTTACTAGAAACATTAACCATCCAACCCACTACCATATTCATGGGTAACTTTAATTATTCCACTATTAATTGGGAATCCTATACAACATCAAATGTACATGCATAGAGATTCCTGGATTTTGTAAATACAAACTCCCTGGACCAGATAGTCAATACACCAACCAGGGGTGCGACCATACTGGATCTGGTCCTCACTAATATGGGAGAGCGCTGCACACCCCGTACTATAATTCCTTCCCTGGTAAGGTCAGACCACAAAATGGTCACTGTTTGAAGTAAAAATAAAACCTGGACCCCACCTCAACTGTGAATATTCATGAACTATTTTAAGGCTAACCTCCTGCTATTAAGTGAGAACTTGTAAAAATTTCAAGCCGCTATAAACCCTGAGAACACTTCTGCCTATGCAGAACTTTTCACAGAAACCTTGTAACAAGCACGTTAATAGCTGCATAGAGATAGCTGTACCCACCAGGAAGAAGTACAGAACTAACTCAAAAAACAAGCCACCCTCATGGAATCACAAAATGAATTGGATGTATAACAGGAGGAAGAAAATCATGGCAAAAATTAGGAGGTGCAGCACCCAGAAGGATAAAAGCACTTTCATCAAACTAAACAAACAACTCAAAGAACAAATAAAGTCTAACAAAGCCAAATTTGAGGTAAGTTTGGCTCTCAGGCCAAGAACAACCACAAAGAATTATTTACCTATGTCCGCAACCTCAAAGACAATACACAATTGTGTGCAGAGCTCATTGTAAATGAAGCCACCTACACTGAGCCAGAAGATATATCAAACCTCCTGGATGATAAATTCAGCTCCAACTGTACTCCTCCCTCCCCCTCAACCTTCCCTCAGGAAATAGCATCAAATATAACTCCCCCTAGTATCACTAGGGAACAGGTCCTTAATGCTCTCTCTAAGACCAAGAACACTGCATCAATGGGCCCAGACAGTATACCAGGATGTCTTCTAAATAGCATGAAACATGACCTATCAGGGCCTCTGGAATTACTACTTAACTGTAGCCTCCAAACTGTCTTCATGTCGCATGAATGGAGAAAGGCAACAGTCATCCCTTTGCACAAACATGGGCCATCTACAGACCCTGGAAACTACAGACCCATAAGTCTCACTAGTCTTATATGTAAAGCCATGGAAAGAATTATCATGGAGATGAGCAATAGAGATATAGTAAACCTCCAGGCACTGGACCCAACCCAGTTTGGTTTCGTCAAGGATAGATCACGCCTACTCAACCTGGTAGACTTCTTTCAGAAGGTCACCAAAGCAATGGATGAGTGCAAAATCATTCACGCTGCCTACCTTGACCTGGCCAAGGCATATGACACAATACCCCACTCGGGTATTGTTGACAAACTCATGAGATTAGGTATAAACCCGTATGTCACGCAGTGGATAGCCAACTGGTCAGAGACAGGGCCCAGGAAGTTAGAATTGGGGAATCCACCTCTACAAAGAGGCCAGTCACACGTGGAATCCATCAGGAATCAGTCCTTGGACTGCTTCTTTTTTGGCATTTACTTCTCAGAAGTCAAAGCCAATGTCAGTGGTCCCTGGCTGACTAAATTTGCAGATGATTGCAAGTTAGAAGCTCTCATTGAATCTCACACTGACACAAATCTTCTCCAGGAGGGCTGACAGACAAATAACTGGTGTCAGAGCCATGGACTAAAACTAAATACCAAGAAATGCATAACTGTATCCTTTGGGAAGTCATCCATCCCTGGTAACTATCATATTGACAACACACCCCTTACAGCTGACCCACCAGTCAGGAACATAGGGACACACACAGATAGTAATCTAGCCTTTGATCATCGCATGTCTACAGTGGTGAGGAAATCATTCTATGTCGTGCAACTTATAAACAAAGGTATAGAATCTAAGTCGAAGAAAGTCATTGTTCCACTGTATTCGGCATTCATCAGACCTATCATTGAGTACAATGACCCCGTTGGTATGTACCTAATCAGGCATATCCAACAACTGGAATGTCCACAGAGGTTCCTCACTAAAAAAATACAGGACATAAGTAATATGTCCTATGCAGACCGCCTCAAGGCCCTATCCCTGTATTCTGTCTCCTACAGGCTTTTGAGGGGAGATCTATGCCTGGCATACAGGGCATTGTCAGATTCCACTCTGATGGACCTCATGCATATCCACAAAACAAACCGTACCAGATTTAACAGTTCTAAAGACTTAAACCTTGCTTGTGATATAAATAGGACCTGCCAGACAGATAGCTATGTATCCCAGAGACTACCTGTCTATGGAACAGGTTCCCCATCCATGTGAAGCAGGGTTCCTCCCTAACCCAATTCAAGTGCAACTTGGACAACTGGATGGGAAGCCGGAAATTCATTCCCGGTTTGGCACCTATGTCTCTGATGCAAACAGGTAATCTGTAAATGGTTCATCTCCCAGGCCCATGCTTACACTTATCAAGGGCATCAGAACTTCTCAGAAATTTGGGATGCATAGCTAGGCTAAAAAGGCCCCTGTGGTTGTTAGCTTAGTAAACACCTAATGAACTGGGTTTGTCAATGTAGTGTGGTAGTCAATTGGTTTGACTGGACTCAAAGCAAGGGGATGCGTCAGTGTGTAACTGTGTGGTTGGTAGAAAAAAGCTACCTAATTTGCATGTAGAAGTGTGTGGTTGGTGGAAAAAATCCACCTAGTTTGCATGTAGAAGTTCATAGGTGTGTTCTAGGCTAATGGTCCTGGAGCCTTTACAAGCCTAGCCCAAAAAGATTGCCACGACCTGTGCCACCCAATGTTAGTTCACAGTGCCCCTCTCCAGTAGGGCAACTGGAATGATCCCTGTAGTGAACTTTCTGTTACCCAGCCACTCATCAAGATTTCTGTTGAAGACGGCCAGTGAGGTGCTCTGCTTGATATGAATGGGAAGCTTATTCTAAAGTATGGGCAGCCTTTGGGAGATGACCCTGTCCCTCCAGCATGTTCTGTTAATTGTGGTAATGAGGATGTGATTTCTGGAGCATGTGGGGAGCAGGGGGGTTGTGATTTCTTTAGGTGTAGCATTTCACGTAGGGCTGGGTCGGATGTGACTTTGTAAGTCAAGCAGAGATCACCTCTAAGTAGGCGATAAGAGACTGAGAACAGCTGAAGTTTCTTGGGTCTGTCCATGTAGGACATGTGTTTAAGGCCTAGGATCCTTATTGTGAGGTACTTTTGTGGCCTCTCCAGCTGTTGTAGATGTCTGGTCAGGTACATGCCAAACAGAGTGTTATATTCAATGATTGGTCTAATGAGGGATGAGTAGAGAGGGATGACCTCTTTCTTCCTCAATGTGAAACCTTTGGTTATAAGATGTGCCACATAGAAGGACTTTCTGACACCAGTGGCAATGTGGTGGTCGAAGGTGAGGTGGCTGGCAACCTGGGTGCAGTGTTCAGTGAGCTCCCATCAATGTGGTAAATCGTGGGAACTGAGTTTTTTCCAATGGGGATGATAACATATTTTTTGGCATTAAGCTTAAGGGCATGGTTCCGACACCAGTCACTGGTCTCAGAAAGGCCCTTTTGTAGGATGTCTGCATCACTTGGGGAGTTGATAATGACTCCTAGTTTGCAGTCATCAGTGAATTTGGTCAGCCAGAGTCCTTCTGTGTTGGCCTGGACTTCTGAGAGGTAGATGCCAAATAGAAGAGGGCCCAAGACAGAGTCCTGTGGGACTCCGCTCGTGACTGGTCGACAGTCTGACTTGGAATCCGCAAAGTGTGTTATTGATGAAGAAAAACTATCTAATTTGCATATACAGTCCTAAGCCATCTGCTGTTCCTTGTTTCTCCCTGTTTTCCAAAGCTTTGCACAGTAAAATACACACTAAAATACAAGCTTGGTTCAGATTGTTATCAGTTTCTTTATTTTCAATTCTTATGGAAGATAAACAAGGAGAAAAGTGTAACACTGCCAGCCTAGCAAGATAGAATTTTGTAAATAATTCTATGTCATTTGTGAATAGTAATATGATTTGAATGCTTTCCTTAAAAAAAATGTAAGAAAACTATATGTTCTGTGCTGAGCTTCAAGACTGTAACCACAATGCACCCTGCTGGAAATGACCAGAAATATGTATAAACTCTATGCCTATGTAAATGTATGTTTCATATTAGAAATTGTGATATACAGAGTTAACTTGCAAAATTCAAAGAAAATAAGTTGATAAGTAAAGAGTTTTATGATGTGTTATAAAGTCAGTTTATCTCAAGTTAAGAGATAGGATGTCTAGGCTAGGGGCTTCATTCTACTGTCTGGAAACAGAGGTAATTACAGGTTTCCAAAGTAACTGTTTTACGACTTCCAGTTCAGGCAAGCTTCTAAGACAGAACTGACAGCTTCTGAGAAATAAGTATTTTTAACAGAGACATGTTAAACATTTAAGTTCCAGCTAGTCTGGGAAACTAGGCAGAAGTGACAAAAATGATGTAATATGAGATGATTCAGCAGTAATGTGTATTATCAATTTAAGAACTATTTCAGAGAGAAAGAGTGCATTTTGTATTTTGTTCTGGACCTGTTAACAACTCACCAGCACTTTGCCTTGCTCTGTAAATAAGTTATTTAGAACATAGTTTCTCTTAGAGATAGACAGGAATATAGCAAAATTAAATAGAGATGTTTTCTGTATTTATGTGAGACTGTCCAGTTATGTTATTTTAAAGTATTTCTTGTGACTGTGAACTCTATTGTCACTGTGCTGAGTTAAGGAGTATTGTCTTGTGCTTTTATTATTTATTATTAAATATATTTAAACCTTTTAGTTGTGGCTGGTTTGCTTACAGATACTTAAGCTCTTAGTGTACTTGCATGTATTTTCAACACCATACAGGCCACTCTGGAATAGCCTTAGTTTTGTTGCACTTACCATTTGGATAACAGTAACATTACACAGTAAGAATGGGCACACTTTAGTAAAGGCCTTTATAGTAGCTGATAAGTAGTGGTTGGTGGCAGTGATAACTACTGTATAGTCTGGGCAGAAAGGGGCATAGCTAGTGAACCTGTGCCAGCCTTCCCCAGGAGGGTCAGTGTGTTTGTATATAATTCAAATCTCAAAGTGTGTGGGTGTCAGCTACTTGGGCAGGGACACAAAGCACTGGTTTGGACAGAGAGGGTGCTGGAGGTTCTGGCTTGACCACTCAACTGAGATCTTAACCCTATAGCTGTGCCAGTGGGGAGTCTTACTGGGGATCTGGAGAGAGAGACAGAAACCAGCCCCAGACTGACTGTGATCTTTGTGTACTCTTAAGGGAAACTGTACTTTACTGAGTGTGTACTGGTAATCCTCCCAATGTGCACGTCCCACACCGGTGTTAGTGGTGAGGATTAAGGCTCCTTGATTACAAGGCCAGTGCATGGGCGTCACACAAAGTATGAAAAGAACAGCGGGTTAGTTAATCGTATACTGTCAGCATGAGGTACCATCTTTTATGGGGCAACAGAGATTGAATATTAAAGAAACTGCTTTGTGTCCATTTATAATGGGGCATCTCATTACAATGTTTGTGCTATGAGGATCGTGTCTACTTTTATGAGGGTCTTGTAGTCAAAATAACAGGAATTTGTGAAGGAGGGAGGTGTTTTCTGTGAGATTGAACACTGACAAAAATAGCTTTTTTGCTCACCATTACTGAGTGTCTTCAGATCTTTTTTTGTGTGTGTAAACCTATTTAGTAGTAGAAGCAGACATTAAAACAGAACAAAGAATCAAGCAAGTAAAAATTCAGTGGAGAATCCCATTAGCTAAAACAAGTGCAGTGGAGAATAGCCTAAGTTTTATATTCAGATTGTAGTGTGTTCTCTTCAGATCTTTCCTTGATGGAATACTGCTGCCATCAAGGGGATATATAACTCAGTAAAAATGGCACAGATCGGGTGCAGTGATAGTGACGCAGATTTTTCAGTCCAGGCAGTTGGACAGATCTTTTCTTGTGTGATGAATTTGGGCTTAGAGTGTGGAAATAACAATCAAAACCAACTAGTGGCCTGAGAGTTACATTCAAGTACAGTGGGATTTGTTCATTACATATAGAATATTAGGGTGTATAATACTGCCTTACCTGTTGGGGGGGGGGGTCACTGAACAAAGCAGTCCTAGCTTTATGAAAATGTTTTATCTGGAATTGACAAAGTAAACGGAAAAGTTAAATACTAGGAGACAGGAGACAACCAGCCTAGCTGATGTAATGAGTAGTAGTAATGGAAGCCATTATTTGACCGCCCACCCCATGCCCCCCCCCCCCCCGCTACAGCATTTAACATCTCTGTTACTACTGCCATATCAGTTTGTCAGGAATATGTTCATGCTCTGGTCAACAGATTACCAGCCAGACTCCCTGGATCAACTGTCAGTAAACAGCTATAAAGGCAGAGACAATAAAGCATAATTAACTGCATTACCTCCAGGGACCACAGATTATGTGGTCCTTGACTAACATCTTCCAAAAAGAAAACTGCCAAATTATAAAGCAGTCAAATTCTAAAACCATAGCTTATATACCAGGAAGAAACTTGAGTGCACAAAATGAAAGTTTATACTTAAAAAAGATTAAAACAAATATTTAAAAATTTACTAGAAAGCAACATGGGTGAAAGGTAAAGAATAAGACCATGCCAGTTCCTTTTCACCGAGTCCCATATGTCCCTTCAATCAGTTCAGTGGTGTTTAGTAACCATAAAAAGCATTTTAAAGACAGTGTAGGTTCAAACACATTTTGATTCCTTTCCTGTGAGTCCAGCATGCCTCTGTAGTCAGCTTGCTGGTGCTTAGAGATGGTTGTCCCAAGCTGTAATTTCCAGACTCCAGAACCATGTTATATCAGACACCCTGTTATAAATGTGTGCAAACCAGATTCTTTAATATTCAATCTCTGTTGCCCCATACAAGCAGGCACCTCATACTTACAGGATATAATTAACTAGCCCGCTATTCTTTTCATGCTTAGCTTCCTGTTTACTTTCCATACGAAGAGAAAATACAGAAACTGTTCCATTTTGTTTAAATAATAACTATCTGAAGCAAGCCTGTACTTTAGTGTGGCTACCTTTGGAAAACAGGGAGGAACTAGGGACAGCAGATGGTCTAGGACTCTATATGCAAATTTGGTGGATTTTTTTCAACTACAAACTTACACACAGACACATCCCCTTGTTTTGAGTCCAGTCAAGCTGACTGCCTACCACATGCCCCTCTCCACTACAGCACTTAAAATACCTGTTACTACTGATTGATATGAAAAAATCTTGCGATGAAAGCATTGATCACAATTGCTTCCAAAAAAGATCTGAAAAAAAAGCCTTTTTTGCCGAGGAGTTTTCTTTTAACCTAGAGTTTAGAAACTTTACACTGTTCATTTAAAATGGAACATCTGGTCATTATTTTTCATTTGAACTACTGTCACTTAACATATCTTCTACTTTTGCAATTATCCTAAAGGACTACCCCAGTATCCAACCAGGTATGGACTGCCAAGCCCGGGGTTTCCACATTCCAGTATACATATATGCATGTGTGTGTCTATACACACACACACACACAATTGTGTGTGTGTGTGTGTGTGTGTGTGTGTATATATATATATATATATATATATATATATATATATATATATCTATCTATGTATGTATCTATATATATATATATATATATATATATATATATATATATATATATATATACACACACACACACACACACACACACACACACATACATATGTGTCCAGTTCAAAAGATACAGTCAATGGAAAGTCAAACTTCATATGGTCGAGACCATATGATCGACTTTCTGAAATACTGAAGCTTTTGAATACTTTTGTGTACTGGGGATTGGGGAGTTTACCATTTTCCCTACTGTAGTGCAATTTTGGAAATAGTATATATAATATGCAGGGGGTGTGGAGGGAGCAGCCCCCCCCCCCCCCTCCACACACACACACACACAGACACACACACACAGGGGTGCAGGGGGGCTTGCCCACCTGTTTGCCTTTTTGGAAAGTAGATCATATAGTCTCAACCATATGAAGTTTGACTTCATGTTGAGTCGATATTCTGAATGGAATCCATACATACATATATATATATATATATATATATATATATATATATATATATATATATATATACACACACACACACACACACACACACACACACACACACACACACATATAAATACATATATAGATAGATAAGTATACATACATATATACACATACACACACACACACACACACACACATATATATATATATATATATATATATATATATATAGAGAGAGAGAGAGAAAGAGAGATATGTGCGTGTGTGCATATACATATATATATCTACATACACATACACACACAGATACTTTAGCAAATAAAAGCAGGTGGACAAAGAGAAATATATATGATGTCACTGTTTTTTTTTTTTGAGGTGGGACTGTCAGTGGACTTATGACACCCGTGGAAATGAGTGACAATCCTATGCTATTCCCACTGCACGTCCTCCTTGGAGAACAATTAAGCATGAATGGGGGTGGGGCCTTTTATTATTCCTTTCTTTTGAAGAAGCATCCGTCTTTCAAAAGAAGGAATAATAAAAGGCCAATATGTGAGAGGGAGAAGGATGATACAGATTTTGAGGTAGAATGCAGTAAACTATTCGAGATGTTTTGTGAAAGAGTGTACCCAGCTGACCTGATTAAAAAGGTAGAACATGAAGTTAGAGAAGGAAGAAAGGGTAAGTTCAAACCTATTTTAGGTGAAGGCCCATTGGAGAATAGTGGTATTGAACAATAAAGGTTAAACAAAGACAATGGCCATTTGGCTAGTAATTTTGTGACTGACTATAATGCCAATTCAAAGGCAATAAAAGCACTATAAGATAAGGAACGGACTAGGTTTAGTGCTACATCTGATTTGGGCTTTATTTTTAACAAACCCTTTAAATGTACTTACCGAAAAGGGAGAAGTATAAAGAAAATTTTACTAAAAAACAAAAATGAAGGAAGCATGGTAAGAAGGTATAAAGTTGGCACTTTTAAGTGTGGACATTATTCCCAATGTGTATGGATCAACAAGACAGACACAGTCTTCCTGAGAAACAGGGATAGACTGTTAACAAGTAAGTGTTCTGCAAACTGCGAAACAAATGGAATAGTATATCTTGTTACTTGTAGTAAATGTGACTCATTCTACATAGGTAAATCAGAGAGAAAACTAAAAAGTAGAATTTATGAGCACCAGTATGACATTTGGAACAACTGCAAAAATAACTCACTATACAGGCATACTTTACAATGCCAAGATGCCAAGTTTTTCTTTTATGTTTTGGAAGTTATACATAAGGATATTAGAGGTGGCCCATGGGAAGCTAGACTTGAATACAAAGAATTGTATTGGCAGCTGTCACTAGAAGCCACTAAGACTCCTGGGCTTAATGATTCAGTTTATTTAAAACCAGTTCTTAAACTAAGGTCAGCAAAATTATAATGCTTCATAAAGTGTTTTGCTTTGTCAAACAGTGCAATATTTGTATGTATCTTATATTATTTATTTAGATAGGTACTTTATGGTAAAACGTTTTAAGTACTTATGAATTTTACATATGAAAATGCTGCATTATTTTCTGTTTTTTTCTGTGCTTCCAGTGTGTTGTCTGTGTAAAATGTTCTAGTACTTAGCCAGTAGATGGAGCTAGTAGATCATTTTAGATAAATCTGCATTCAGCTAGATGTTCTCATTTTAAATGTATTTGAACTTCATTTTAAATGTATTTGAATTAGATTTTATTGAACATTTGTACAAGAATATACACGTTTTAAGTTTTTTTTAATGTTAGATAGCTATTTTATGTGGTTAGATAAACATTTGTGTCTTTATTTATATGTCACTGTTTTTAAGCAACATTCAGTGTTCTTAAGCAACATTCAGATTCTTTTATGACTGCTTTACACAAAATGGTGGATAGTTAATGCCCTGCCAATGATATTGGTTTTCTAATTAAGCAATTAGTATATATAAAGAGATCTTTACTCAGTATGCATTTTCCATCTGAAAGAAGTCTGTTGGGAGACGAAAACTCTGTTCATTACTCTGTTAAAGTGTTAATGTGTATGTACTGTGACCTGAAGGGGTATTTTTAAGAGTTTTATTTTTTTACCAAGTGGAGTGACTACTAAATATATTCTTATTGCATCCAGAGGTCTTTGTGGGCTTTTTCCAAATGCTTAGCGTCTTCTGAATATTGTTGTGGTTTAAAGCACTGCAGCCCAATTTTGCTTGCTGTTGCGTGTATGCCCTTCCCCCAAATATACATACATACATACATACACACACACACACACACACACACACACACGTACATACATAAACAACTCACGACCATCTGTTCGTATTACTGAACCACACTTAGTTCTGCTAGCTGTATTCCTCTTTCCCGTACTTTCCTACATTTCAGTCTACCCCTTTTCTTTCCTATTTATATGATGAACAACTAGTCTTCTTTGGTGTGCACACCCATATTGCTATGCCTGTATTATGCTACCCTGCATATGGCTGTCTCTTGTGGGCTCATGACAACCACCTTGGGATTGTGCTGAGTTGTGCATAGTGCTCTGAGACTGGTGGGATGATCTGTTATGATGTCGTGCACATTGCTCATGCATGCTATAGTAGCGCTGCTCCTCCAGTATGTAGCTCTAGCACTGTGCTGACAGTTACCACTGCCCAACTGCTTTACTATGTGGCTTTCACTCAAAATGCCAGCATTATCCATTGCCTACTACATCCCTAATTAGCTCTGGGGGACTAATCACATCAAGACCCATTAGTATTGGTACTGAACACCTCTACAAATTCCAGCCACTAAACTAACGCATTAGGCTGCTATAGGCTGCTAATTTTAACCATTAGGCTGCTAATACTTACAAGCCTTTTAGGTTGATTTAGCTAGACTACTCAATGGTTATTCTAACTGCATGTCTAGTAACTACCTTTGGACCAACAGGACTTACTGACAATTGGCCTCCTTTCTTCTGGAGAACATGGACCACTTGGGTTGAGAAATGCTCACTATTAAAGAATCAAAAGTTTCCAGTCTTCGATAGGTAAAAGATGAAGCACAAGTAGGTCTTCTTTAACTAGAAGACATATGGAATGGACTATATTCTCAAGCAGAAGGGAAAACCATGGCTATCTTAGCCACTTGGATGCTATCAGAAGTAGATTCACCTTTCTTTTCTTTTCTTGTTTTTAGTATAATTTAATGTAAGAGTTGAAGAAGGATGTGAGAAATACATAAAAGAAATTTCACTTCTAGTGACTTAAAGAGAGTATCTTGTGCCCTAGTTTATTAGTAGGAAGCTGAACACTGTCTTGGGAGGCAAAGTGATCCCTTTCCAACAAGGCCCATGTGGAAGTGAAATTGTGGAGCACAACTGGAATTAGCTGCGCTGTGGTCCAGACTGGCTGGTTAAATTAAGTGACCCACCAGTGCTTTGTGTTCTTCAGGAAGTTGCACTGCCATTCACTGAATTTAACAGAAAGAGCCAGTTCCCACAAATCTAACCCATCCTGCACAGCTAAGATACATACATTCATACAAATATTTCAGGCTGGGGCAATCATGTACTTTTATAGCCACAAAAAATTACCACAACATTCAACCTCATAACGTGTCCATGTTGTTCTTAAATAAAATCTAAACTAGTGCTTGCTTTAATAGTTTGATAGTCAATTCCAGGCATCAGTTGCTTTTTCAGAGAACTGGTTAGTACATCTCTCATTCCTATGTAATCTCCTACACAAGTTGTCTGATGAGTTTCTACTATTTTTTGATAATCCTAAACATTCCCAGAGGCTGCTGTCTTCACACATCTTAAATACCTGAATAAAGTCTAATCTTTCATAATAACTTCAACTTTCACATTTGTGAATAGTCTTGATATATTTCCACTGTACTTTTTCCAATTTACTCATACTAGTTTTCTTATAAGGTTTCTGTGCTGTTCTACGCTACTTGTTTATGCATCAGAACATTGTGATGCTCTCCGTAACCACTTGCAGAACATATGAGCACAGGCTGTTTTTGAAAGCTTTTACACCAACATTCTCTGTCAACATCTTCTTCAGGATGGTCTGCAGGTTCAACTGAGTCAAAGAACACTGGAATGGAAACAAACAGGCCAGCATGTGGGACTCAGAGCCAAAGTCCAATGTGTTTGATAACAAGAATTGAGCTGAAAAAGGTGTGCAAAAGACCCTGACAAAACCAAATGAGCCATCTCACCCATAAATTTAATTCCTACTAACTCCATTATTACTGGAGTGGGCACGTTCAGCAAATCTTTCTCTTTGACCAGCATCTTCCTTGAATACTGCTATATCTTTCCCACATGCAGCCTAACAATCTGACCTGCAAAATGCTGGATCAAGTGATGTAAAATCCAATGAGTATGAATACTACATAAGTGCAACTATCTATTGAATTCTCTCTCTCTTAAGGTGTTCCAATAACTTATTCCTTAACTGTGTTTGAGTCAGTTATACATGTAATAGCAGCCATGAGTGGACAGTCAACAAAGCTAGCGCAAGGTAGCTGGAAAACATTCTCGGGGACTTGCAAGCAAAGAGGCAGTAGTGCAACTGAGAAATGCTGGAGAATGGACTATGACATCATCTTTCAAGTGTTTACAATAACCATCTGTATCCCTGTCAGCAAAAAAAAATGTAAAAGGGACAGAAATTTCACTATTCCAAACCTCCTTACTCTCAAATGCTTGTTAAAGCTGAACAGATTAAGGACTGGTCTCCAAGGATCCCTTCCACAGTTGTTACAAGCAAGAACCAAGAGCAAAACCTGTTACCTTGTAAGTGGAAGAACCTACTGGCTTTTATCTCAGCTCCATATTTAAAAGAGGCCCTGCTCTGCATCACCAACAAAATTAGGAGGGACTCTGGTTTGGACAAAACCTTATTTTGGAGCTGCTCCTCAGGACCTCTTTCAACCACAAATTTGATAAATATTTTCTATACCTTTGTAGAATGCTACTTTTTACCACCCCTACCTCCACATGAACACACTGCATGCATGAGGGGATGAACAGGTTAAAGATGGGAAAAATTGTAAAAGGGAATGCCATGCTTCAGAGAAATGGGACAATCTGAATGCACTACTGATGTTCTTCTGTGGTCCAGAAGGTTCAGACTGGAAGAACATCTGGTTTTTAGACCTCTACATTATCAGTTGAAAGGCATCTCCTTCCCTAACATCTACCTCTGAAAGACTGACCCCTTACGATGGATGTCAGCTTGATAAAAGACTTCCTGTCATTAAAAAAAAAGTAATCATATCCTGATAAGTTACAGGACTCTGCAGACACCAAAAATAAATCTGCCAATGACTCCCTAGTTTTAAAGACCATGTTCTCCAGACGACAAAGTATTGGATTTAGCACTGAACAGTACCCAGATGAAACAGGCAGTTCCCAATTTGTACAAGTATATCTTCTTGGTAAGACAAACCCTGTAAGGCCTTCTAATCATAACACAAGTAACACCAGATTTAAAACAGTAGCAAGGCTAGCACCCTGAAAAATGTAGGGGCAACTCACTTCATCAGATTTTAATGAGGCATCACCAGATATTTAGTGACTAATGTTACTTTGGTAAGTCAACATTGAAATGCCTGGCGCTGTGGTGCTGAGGGATAGAGGCCTAGCTGCTACCCAGGTTATTGGTGTCTGGCTAGCAGCCCCAGCATTACAGGAACCACCCAGAAAGAGACATCACTGAAGGGATGTGGCCTACTCACATCTCATTTAGAAGTGGAAGTAATCATGCGCTCAGATGCATGTAGGGAAGCTGCAATTTCCCTGAAGGAGACCAGTGAAACCACCCACCATGCTTTGTGGTTGAAGAAGGCTTGCAAGAGTGATATGCCCTCTGTGAAAGTTAGCGCAGTATCTTTAAAAGTCAGGCCATTGTACACTCTATTCTCTCATACTAAGTTGAGTGCCTGTGGGGATGTTAAGGTTAACCAGAAAAAAAAACACAAACCACCCACGATGGCTGCCTTAATAAAGGCCCCTCCCAGTCGACCCTCACACGGTGAAGGTGCTTCAACAAAGTATTAGTTTAAGGGTTTGTACACTCAAAGTATTAGTTTAAGGGTGTGCACACTTATGCAACCAGTATATTGTACGTTTTTTATTTTTTATATTTCTTCCCCCAACAGATTTGTTTTTCAATTGAATTGTACAGGTTACAGGTCACATTAAAGGTGGGAAAAGTTTTGAAATGATTTATTGTGGTCTCATTTTTTTATATCACAAAAACCTGGCATTCTAACAGGGGTGTGTACACTTTTATATCCAGTGTAATTCTGGCACTCTTACTCAGGTTTCTTTTATATCACACACAAGTGAAGAGTCTGTTAGGAGACACTCCATGGCTGAGCTTTTTTCAATACGATAGAGTCTCACAGTTCGCACAGAATAGTATTAGTAATTAAGTTTTTATTGGAAAATTTACTTTCTAGAAGTTCAATACCACCCTCGTAGTAGAAAAAGAGACATGTGACAGGCCCTGAGGCTGATCTGGCCATCATCTCAAGATGCAGGACATCTTGCAGATAAATGATTACTCTTTCATTTCTCTAGGATTCCTAGAACTGTTAGCACTGAGAATTAAGGCTATGAACTGTTAGCTAGCTGTTCTCTGTAGTCAAAGACTCTGAATTCCTCACACTCAATTTGCCTACCATGTGACTCTGAGCAAGTCACATAAATTAAGAGTGTGCCTGAGTCCAAAATAAGTCCACATGGTTCAATGTCCTACCCTGATTAACAAATTAGATTAAGTAAATGACCATTTAAGGGAGAATTAGTCTGAATCTATGTCCAAGTTGGCCACGTACTGGTACTGAGAACAAGCTTCATTGATTTATTTTCATCCAAGAACTCTCCAGTGAGATGTGGAGTCAGGAAAAGACAAAAAAAAAAAAAAAAACGTGAATACACCTCAAGCTGCAAAAAAGGGAAAAGCATGACCACCTGTTATGTTACAAAACCATGCTTTGCATCTTGTTGGCTTTCTAATGGGTGGGCTTGTTGAAATCTTAGATTGAATACAGGCACATCATGGACTGGCAGACAGATGACAACATTTTGAAGTATTATGTGTGTATGTGAGTGTACTTTAGATGGAGCAGAATATGAACATTGCAATTTGAAGATGCATATAGGACCAATGGGAACTAAGCTGATATTACACTGGACTTCTGTCTGGTTTGCTATGAACAGTCAGACTTGGAAAATGGGACATATAAAAATATGCAACATTGCATATGAATACATGCTAAGGAAGAAACCACCAGGTAACAGGAAAAGAGGAAGGCCTAAGATAAGGTTTATGGATGTGGTGACAAAGAACATGCAGGTGGTTGGTGTGACAGAGCAAGATGCAGAGGACAGAAAGAAATGGAAACAGATGATCCGCTGTGGCGACCCCTAACGGGAAGAGCCGAAAGAAGATGATGATGATGTACATGAATATGTTTCTATTACTGGACAGGCTCTGGGAAGGCCAGACATAATGGAGGGAGTAGCAGGACAGAAAAAGGTACAATTTTCAACATTATGTTGTCTTAAGACAACATGTCAAGCAATTTGCCCATATGCTGTTTGATGTTTTTAAGGCAGCTAGAAGGAGGAGGATATTGATATAGTAGTTACAGGTTTAGATTTGGCTAAATTTGAAACGAAATGAAGGACTAGCATTGAAGACAACTACTGGACAGGAATCCAAACTAGAAATATGATGCTCAGTTGCAAAGGTGAATTTTTATAGGTTGGTAATTGATGAGCCGCTAAACAGGATGATCATGTGACTTCAGAGGGTTCACAAATAAGATGCATTCAGTAGAAAATCATTTTGCAAGGTGGAAAGTATTCAGGATTTTGTGTCCCAGTACAAGGACAGAAATATATGGAAAGACAATATTTTCAAGATGGGTTTGATACAGGAAGATGGATAAAAAATATATCTGCAAAACTGTATACAGATTTACAGTAATATCAAAATTATGTTCCTGTACAACTGACAGAGTTTACAAACACAGAGATTATGACATAGTATCTTAATGTGATTACATGATCTGGATTCTGTCATGATGGCTGATGTATGTGTGTGTGTGTGTGTGTGTGTGTGTGTGTGTGTGTGTGTGTGTGTGTGTGTGTGTTTGTGTGTGTACATATATGTATACATAGGTGTGTGTGTTTATGTATATATATATATATATATATATATATATACACATACACACAAACATATATATATATATATATATATAGAGAGAGAGAGAGAGCGTGTCCCTCTGTAACAAGATCAACAAGAATTTTTTTCAATAAAGACAAAGTGGTAGTTTCATTCTGAATTTTAGGAATTAAACTGAATATGTTCTTTATTTCTTCAAGCCTGCAAGCTAAGATGCTAGGAGGTCTCTCTACTAGCTTCTGGGTTAAAGGGTGATCTTTTTTACACTTAACATTACAGGAAAAGCAGAATTTATGAATGGGTACATCCAGAAGCACAGTCTTTAGTGATGTTATTTATGGACTGCGGGCACTGGGAAGGGAAGTCTCTGTATTTGGTTGAATGAGAACACATCATTTGTTATTACAGTGATGAAAGTGCTAGAACATTATTAAAAAGAATTCTGTACCTGATGAATTGTCATGTCTGGAAGGCAGGTTGAAAGGATGACGTATTAGTAAAATGGGTTATTCTGACCCAGCCGAGACATTAGATGAGTATGCTATGTAGCACAACTTTCGGTAAATGGGAATGAACAAAAGAAGGCTTACAAAAAAGCTATTTTGTTGAGAAGATAAAAGACTGCTGCAGATGACACTGACTTACTGGCTTACTCTTCTGCAGAGTATCACAAGAAATCAAGTCAGTAAAAGTTTTGGGGAAGTATAAAGCCATGGGGGAAAGAACCTGTTTATTTGAAGGATACAGTTGGAGGAAACAGTATATGATGTTTCTCTACACTGCATGACTAGTAGGGATTTCTGGAAGCTGCTTAATGTGCAGATAGGTTTTTAGGTTCACAGGTGTGTACTAGGCTAACGGCCCTGGAGCCTTTACAAGGCTAGCCCATAGAATTACTCTGGCATGTTCCCAGTGCTTCTATCAAGTAGAGCCACTGCCATGATGCCCGGAGTGAACTTTCTATTTCCCATCCACTCATCAAGATTTCTCTTGAAGAGGGCCAGTGAGATGCTCTGCTTGACATGTACGGGAAGTCTATTCTAGAGCATGGGCAGTCACTGGATTATGAAGAAGGTATAGAGGTAGGATTTTTTATGCATCGAAGGACTACATTTTGGCTCATATGCTCTGAATAATACATGGCATCCACCCATTTCTGACATTATTTTTTGGTTAGAAAGCACATGACACACAGAAATGCTACAGCGCAAGGGTATGGTATAACAAAGTCAGTATGGTAGATCAGATACATGAAGGTATGCCAAACACATTAAAATGGAGATTTTTAAAGGATGCCAAAAGAGCTATGCAACATTCTAAAGAATACTATCCTTCACTGCTGATATCTGATTTTTTTAGTTTGTTGTTTTTGTGTATATTCTGAATCTGTGTATTGCCTTTTTTTCTTTTTGTTGCATTTTTTTGTCATATGTTAGGATTTTATTAAGTTTAATAAAACTTCATTTTCTTTTCCCAAATAATGTTTTAGGTTATTTTACCTGTATATGAACACCCTAAAGGACAGCACAGGATTGGTAGAAATGTCACACCCCCATTAGGCTACACTCAGAAATCAATATTTTGGGTATGATCTTAGCCTCCCCTCCATGGGGTTAAACCTTTCCGGTTTAGAAGAACACGTGTTAGCAACTGTACCATACTCATATTCAAAATGAACTGAAACCTCATTTCTGATGCAGGCTGCATTTACATATCAAGTAAAATACTTCCCTAGCAACCTTTAAAAACACTCTGGGTAACTGGACAAGGGATTGCCCATTTTTACCCCAGGTCATGTGGAAAAAAATCTACTTAAGGCGGGACATTATTAGTGTCCTTCCAGTACTGGGTCATGTGGCTGAGCTTCTTAATGGTCTCCCTGACCATAAACTTAGTAAAAACCTATGAACTTATAAGATACAGGTATTAAAAAGATGGAAACTTGGGGTATATTTAAAATGCTAGGAAGATGGGAAGGCATATCTGTAATGCATGTCCAACAATACACAGATATGGCCCTACTATACATCCTGGTAGAATTTGTAACGGGGGTCTATATTACACTTCAGAGGAAATGTTTAGTCATTGCAATCTATATATATAATGCAAACTCCATTTTGCATTAAACAAAAATCTCCATTAATTCTGCCAAAACTCATAGCTCTAAAATGACACTACAAATACTACAAATCAGGGTATATAATACAGTTAGTAATGCATAATTACAGATAAATGTTAACAGTTCACTCACCTTTTTTCAGTAGTAAAGTAAAGCCCCTCTTCATCTTCTTCTGCCCGATAGTATGCAGGGCAGCTGGCTACTGACAGGATGTCAGGGTCAGCAGATGTCAGCACAGGCTGGGAAAGTGGGGATGCCATCCCAGAGCGTCTAGAGCGACACATGCTGCTACTTCGCGATAAAGTGCTTGAAGCCCTCAATGCTGCTCAGTGACGAGAAAAAGAATGTTTTAAATTAAACACAGCCACATACTCTTAATATCAAAATGCAAAACAAACCAGGATGTATTATACAGCCACACATTTCAAGCCTATTCACTTATCAGTATGTATACCACTGACACTTGCCAAACAAAAATTTAAAGTAAAAGTGATTAAAGTCTACAAAGAGAATGATTAACAAAAATACAATTTCACAGGCACAGTGGGTATAGCAAAAAGTTATCACTCAGTACACACATGCACTACTTTAAAACTTCTGCTCTCCTTCTAAGTAAGTGATGCTTTAGACCACTACTGACAGGCGTTGGTGAGTTTCTGAACAGGGAGTTATATCATGCTAGCATTTGTCAGTGGAAAAAAATAAACTAATTTATTTTGAACTGACTACATAATGAAATGCAGTCTATGACAGCACTGAGATGAGGTGAAGCATATATTTAGCATTTGGCAAGGATGGCAAAGAGTTTCACCACCTCATGGTTGAACTGATGGGTTAGATTTTTTTAATTACCTTTGTTCACATACCAGATGTAAGACCAATGAAGTTATTGATGTAAGCAGCACTTGTGCTTTTGAGACATGCATTGCTGCCAGTGTTTTCTATTAGCATATGTCTAATTACTGCAGAACCTCCAGTTTGGGCATCGGGCTGGCAACTCGGCACCATAAAAACTACTGCCAATCATTAGCGGACTGGAGTTCCGCTGTGGCGACCCCTAACCGGGAAAAGCCGAAAAGACAAACAACTGCAGAACCTCCAATCTATACCGTGGGAGAGGGGGTTAACAAACAGTAAGCAAACAAAGAACTTGTGACTTTTGTGTCACATTAATTTTTCTCCTTTAGTTAGACTTCATAAATCAAACTGTTGGTGTTATCTTTCAACAACACCACTCTGTTGGTCGGTTATATATTTTCTTGATAAACAAGTATACAAGTAAGTTAGTTTTGTACTAAATGTGTAGATTACTTTACCATACAGAACTAATAGCAATGCTTTTTTAAACAAGAAACATCTTTATCAAATTATCACTTATGACATGGGGAATCATACATTTATATAAATAAGAACAGACCATATTGACATAATCTTAGTTGTAAACATTATACGTCACTTATAATCTACCCAATCACTGTCAAACATTACACAGCTCATTCAAACCCTGTCTTCTTTTAAACTTCATGCCTCCCCTGTATGTATTCCCACAATTCCCACTTTTCTATGAAATTTGCTCCTATTCTTTTCTAAATATCCCTACTCCAGTTGTTTTATCTCTATTACTATATTCACTACTTCTAGTACAGTTGGTTAAGACTTTGATTTCCATTTTCTAGTAACTGCTTTTTAGCAGCCACCATAATTAGACTCAGCAAGGCCTTACTATGTCTAGGCAATTCCAATTCTGTATCACTGCTCAGAAAAATCATTTCCCTAGATACACCAATTTGCTCACCCAGCATCTCTAATAGAGAAGTCTGCAGGGAATCTTTAAAGTCTACCAACTCATTACACTCCCAGAAAATATGTTCCCAATTACCTTTTTCTTCCCCGTCACACCTCTATCATTTGCTGTCTACTTGAGGAAAAATTCTATGGGGTCTACTCAGGCTATACAAATACCTATGTAAACATTTCCAAGCAAAATCCTAAATCTTCTAGATTTTGTTGCATATCTGGAGACATACATAAATCTTCCATTGTTTCTTCGTGTATTCCTTATCCAATCTCTCTTCACAATCCTTTCTAACTCCTCTGATTGATTCTTACAGCTATCATGCAATATTTTATATGCTCTTCTAATTACTCCTTTTTTAACAGCAGCTTCTGTTCTATATTCCATTAAAAACTCTACCAGTGCTGTTTTTTTTTCATTTCGGACCCCCCCCCCCATTTCTTTCTCTTTGCCTATACTCTGATATCAATCCTGAATAGAGAAGGCAATCTCGAACCTGCACTCCAAATAAATTATTGGCATCTTCCTATTCTATTATCTTTCCTTCTTTAGTTATTTGCTCCCAATACCATGTTTCCTTTGCCAGTTTTCTCCAATAAATTCCAGCCCTCTCTTACATATTGCCTATATCCCTAACTGCAGTCATCCCTATCAGCAGAATCTCCTTTCTCCATTCCTGTGTTGGCTTCATTCTTAGAATGCTTTCTGCTACTTTATGAATATAATATTCTGTATGATTATTGTTATTTTCCTTATCTGCATCCAAAATCCCAGTCTCTCCTTGTTTCTTGAGCTTCCCCATGTTTCATAATCCCTTTCCTGACCTGCGTATTAAGACTAAAGGGACTAAAAACATTTTAACTGCTTGTACCTTACTATCCATACACATATAACAAAGCTTCCAGTTTCTCAATTTTTGTATTAGCTTTTGTTTAGTCTTTTTCTATATATCCTTAGCTACCACACCAGAATAATTTTTAATCCGTACTCCTAAGTACTTCTTTTTTATCATGTCCCCATAAATACGGACATTGCTGTACCAATTTGTGTGTGGGCACACAATTTACAGCTATTGCCTTTGTTGTAGCTTCATTAATTTTGTATCCTGAAAAGATTTCAAACTGTCTCAAAATGTTCCACAACACTGAAATACCCTTTTCTGGTTTTATCAGGTATAAAATTCTATCTTCTGCAAATACTGCCAGCTTTTCTCAACTACCATGCCAATTATATCCTTGAATTTTTGAGTCCTTTATTTCCTTTGCCAATTGCTCTAAATATAATACAAATAACAAAGGTGAAAGAGGACATGCCTGCTTGGTTCCTCTGCTCAAGCAGAAATTATCAGACAGGAACCCATCCACTTTAATTTTCACGTCTGATCCCTCATATCTCTTCTTAATCAACCTTATAATTTTATCAGGGAATGAAAATGCTTATATTGACCTGCTTATAAAGTCCCAGTTTACTCTGTCAAATGATTTCTCTGCATCAAGACCCACCGACAACAGTGGTATTTTCTTACATTTTGCTTCTGTCTGGATCATCAATGTTCTGTTAATGTTGTCAAATGTTTGCCTATGTTACACAAAACCACACTGATCCATATCTATAAATTTTTGCATCAGTTTTGCCATTCTTCTAGCCATTACAGGCATTAATAATTTATAACCATGATTCAGTATTGAAACAGGTCTGTATGAAGTTGGAACGAAAGCAAAACCAAACCACGAACTCCAATCCAAAAGAAACAAATGCACGGAAAATTACACACTTTTATTATAAAAATAAATAAGCACTTTCATCCCGACAATCATTTAACAGGATCTTCATCAGATATGTCTCGCTTCCTGTGCTCACTATTTAAACATGTTAAAATCATGACGTCATTTCCTTTACTTTTTAAAGAACCATTATTGAAAAATTAATCTCAAAAGGTCCATACAAAAAAATTATAAAAATGGCAACAAAGGCATACAAATAACACCATTCAAAGCCACTACACCCTACTACCTTAAAGCCATTTCCATTTTAAAAACACCATAAAAAATAATAATAGCGCTATATGTACCTCCTCTTGAGCGTGTTTACATGGACAACTATATATTATCTGTAGTTCAAGGTAGACTAAATTGTTTAAAGGGGTACAGAAAATATAGACTTTTTGCATAAATATATTTTAATGAAGCTTAAGATCTTTAGCTATTATTTTTATGTGTTTTTAAAATGGAAATGGCTTTATACAGAGTTTCACAGAATTTCCAAAATATGTATAATACCTCTACAGGATCTCTTGTTATCTCCCTTGTTATAGGCTCCCTAAGCTTGATGACAGTCCTTTCTACTTTCTGTTGCCTGAGTCGCTGTGTAAAAGTTTTTGCGATCGAAGGTTATTATAAAAAAAAACAGTTGCTTAACAGCAATCTTTCTCATGCATATTATCGAGGTAATCTCATCATTCTGCAGTTGTTCTTTTTGTTCTGTACTACTCCCCCTATTCTGCAATATTTTTAAATTTTGTCAGCCCCTCTAAACAATTCTTGTTACCTCTTAACCATATCTCCCTTTCTTTTATTTCCACCCTATTTTAAAGTCCATTGGAATTTTATCCCACTCCCTAGCTACATTTTAAGAAGATATTTCTATCTTCTCTAATAGCTCCTGAATAACTTCCACTACACATCCTTAAATGCCTCTCTTTTCAACAGATAGGTGGGAAAGCACAACTCTCTCATTTTTATTTCACTGTCCTGTGTTTTTATTGGAACATGATCTGAAATAGTTATTGGGTGCGCATCAAGGCTTTCAATTAAATGGACATGTTCCTGTGAAATGTAAATTCTTTCTAGCCTACGTTTTTATATCTTGGGGAATAATATGTAAATTCACTCTGAACTCCTATAACTGAATTCACATCTTCCATGCCAAATATTTTCAAAAATGTATTCTAAAATCTACTCTCTTTTGTTATATTTTCCCTTCTGGGCCACCCAGACACAGCCTCACTGCTCCAATTCAAATTCCAGTCCCCACCTATAAGTAATATTCCCTGCTAAAAGGTGACTATTTCTCCCAGAATTTCTTAAGCTCCATTACAGTAGTTTTAGCTGAAATATAAATACAAGTCAGTGTAATCCTCCTCCCTTACCAGTAGGCCCTTAGTACTACAAATCTACCATTACCTTTTTATCCTCTTCTACCACTACTGGAGCTCCTCTTGCAATTAATATAAGTACTCCCCTTTTCCTGTGTCCCAGGTGTTCTGCTGAATAACCATCTTGGAAACCTTTATTAAAATCACATGTTCAATTTTTTCCAAGTGTGTCGCCTGTAGCATAGCTATTTGCACTCTACATTGTTTAATATAGTTCACTACTCTTTCTTTTTTGCATTATCAGTGAAATCACTGACATTTAAAGACATTACAAAAAGCATCACTGTGTTAAAGTTATTGTTCCCACCTTTTAGTAATAGCTTTTTTGTTAGGTGTCTATTTCCATCTTTTATGTTACCTGCATACACTGTTTGGCAGACTGATCATTTATACAGTTGTTTCTTGTCATATCTATTGGAGCCTATGTCACATCTTATAAAACTTTTTGTTTTATTGAAAACCCTCAAAAATCAGACCCAAATACTCCCCTAAAACCTATTAACTTAATACTAACATACAAAACTATGTACATCTTCAAATACTGAAATTTTACCCTTCTAATATTCAATGTTCTTTTTCATTTACTTGCTTTCCTCTTAAAACTTACTAGATCAAGCTAAGGGCCTTAATCCAGTCATCCCCTATGCAAGAATGAGAAAAATTGCATCATTTTTTCTTCTGTCATGATCTTTTGACCAGACCTTCCTTTTTTTCACATTGCAGTGCCTACATTTCTTAAAACAGAACAATGAGAAAGATAGAAGAAGGGAGAAAGAGAAAAGAAAGAAAAAAACAGAAGCACTTATTTACATTAGTATCCCCATTACACTTAAAAATAACTGAAACATTTGCTTTATAGCATGCAAAAAATAATGCACTATAAACTATTACTATTAAGACAATACATTTTGTTTTACTTACAGTTAACTTTCTCTCTCCTCTTCCCCTCTAAGTATTTTTCTGAATATTAATGATGTGAAGTAGAGCATGTGTTTTAGAGTTATCTACAAGTTTAACAAAGTCAAAAAAGTCCAACATTTCCAGATTTTCTTCTTCTGTCATGTTTCACAAATATAATCATTGCTTTGTAATCCCACATTTGTCAAGTTATGTTTTTATTCTTGTTCATCTCCATCTCCAACGTACTCTCGATTTTTCTAGTTAACTCTTATTTTTTTTTCTCTCAAGCATTTTCCACTGAAACACTGGAAAGGGGTTCACTGGCATAGTCTCTTTGTGGTCTTTATGACCAGAAGAACAAGAAGTAGAATCCCCTTTTATGTTCCACTGCTCACTTTTTGTTGGACAGACTTTGGAATTTCCTCCTTAGCATGTACTGCATCAAAAAATGATTTTGTCTCTCTAGAGAAGAATGTTTTACTCCTTGGCCTGGTGTACAGTGAGTAATTATTCTCCACAAACATGCTGCTGTCTCTCAGTTTTAGTATTTTGTCATTCTGCCACAGTTTTGTCAGAATCAGCTCCATTTGCTGGTAGGATTGCATCTATTAAATGTCTAGGTTGCTTTCTCAAAGCCAGGTTTTGAGCATACACATGATATGTCCTTTCAATTAACAACTCCTTCTGCGGAATACCAGTCCAGTTGCTTATTTGTACTTTCATAAAATTAATACAGTCTGTTCCTTTCAGCTTCTGCAGTACAGCAGAAAATCTCAACTTTTCCCTAAATGCTCTGTCCTCTACTTCCATTATTTTTTGAAAAATCATTCTTGGGCAGTCTCATATTCAGCCACCCTTTTCTTTATTTTGACGATAGATTTTTGCATTTGTATCGCCTCATCTGAATATCTGTTTAAAGCTTCTTCAATTTTTCCAGCCTTTTGTTATTTGAGATGATAAACTCCATCAGTGCTTTGTTTATTTTAATCAGGTCTGTGTGCATTTGTCTTATACTTTCTTCCAGGTTATGGGAAGTTATGTCTGGAGCTTGCACTGCTTTTTGCTGAACAGCTACAGTACTCTCCCCCAGTCAGTGTTTTTTCTTCAACTTTCATAGCTAATTTTCTTTCAGGTCCTCTGTATTTTTTTCCTGGCATCCAGGCAGTGCACTTACTAGCCAGTTACTGAAATTTACCCAGAAAAATAAGTCCACTGGCTTTCTCTGCTGAGTTTCTCTTTTCACAACTGGAGAGCTAGACTTAAGCTGTTACTCAATGTGCAGCCATCTTGGAAGCCCTTTCTATTAGCAATGTTTTAATCTACAGTGGCACAAGATGTTGTTTAATATACTCTTACTTGTGGTTCATTACACTAAACACAAAGAATAGCTATCATGAGGGTGATCTACAAAATGTGAAGGAAGATTTTGTTTTCTTACTATTTCATGTTATACTTCACTATGCTGGTGTAGATTGTGATTGAATACTTTTATGCACCACTTCATTTTCTTGCCTTTGCTCTAGGGTTTGGTAAAAAAGTCAATTTTAAATCAACCTACGCACCTGTTTAATAAACAAATAAGGAAGTAAAATAAGTGAAAATTAAAAAAAAACAAGTCAATAGGATATGGTCAGAAATTCTGACATGTATACTGTATTTAACACAAACATAATACATGGAGCATGATAATTATACTCTAAAATTGAAAAAGCAAACAGCACTAATACAGTGAGGCTCATGCATCAGCATGTCAAGTACAACTTGTCACAGTAAGATGCTTGCATACAAAACTGTATTATCATCAAATCTTCCCGTGTTGACCCAAACATGGAACTCACTATACAAATGCAACAGAAACTTACTGAAAGCTTAAGTAGTTGTAGCAGATACAGACAAAAACAATCAAGAGTGTTGCAGATCAAAGTGTCTAAGCTGTTGATTTATTGCACTTTGCTTCTGGTTGCCATGTGTGAGAAGGCAGTGTTACAAACTCTAAAGATGTTAGTTCACACTGGCACATTTATTTTTTTTTTAAAAAGTGTCAAAAACACCAAGGTATTTCAAACTCCCTATTTCTTAAAACAATTCTGATTGGGTCTCCATTTATAATTTCAGTTTGTTATCTGCTCTTTAAATGGATTCCAAGACATTCACCTCTTGAGCTTCATTCTCCAGCTGAACTTATTGGAATCCATTTCCTTGACTACACAACTGATTACACTTGGTGACCTGATCACAATCCTCCATCATACAGACTTTTACTGAATTACAACTTGGGATCTTTTTGTCAAGTTCCACTTTTAAGGGTCTGAAGTATTCCTATAACAATATATGCCATGATGCAAATAACCAACTACACAAGCACTGCCATGACCTGTGCCCAAACGTTTGCCTCCTAGTTGACAGTGAACACTTACTTTCTTGCAAATCAAAAAACAACATTGATTTAGTATCTTTTATTGCTAACAAGTACTTAACTAGTATATGCATGACCGGCATATAGATAACTCTAATACCAAACACTGGATTGGGGGGGGGGGGGCAACCGAAGGCTATTCCTGACCCATTAAGGAAGGTCCTCTCATAGATCAGCTGATATAATTACATTTCTTGATTGTTTCTATGGGTTCGTTAAATACAAAACTATAAACCATTAGGGTGGAAGGAGATGGAGGATCTGACAAGAAACGAGTTTATCACACCACCAAGTCCTTCAGCATTGTCTTCATAATAGAGACCCAACTCACACAGCCACAGCAGAAACCATAACACTCGAAAAAAGGGAATGCTGAAGACTAAATGGCTGCAGCACTGATGTTTTCAAAAACCTTGTTATAGCAAGCAGCAGAGACAGCCATTCCTGCAATGGAGTAAATTTTGGCTGCAGCATGGGCCAGTGGGATGCACTGTCTTGATGGCACAAAATGAAAGCAGTTGCGGGTCCACTTAGAAGTTTATGACAACTGCTAGCTCTTCTCCCCCATATTGCATATGAGATGATGTGCCAGTAAGTATAACTAAATTAGAAAACTGTTTCCAGGAACATCTGAGCTGATGGACAGACATTCCACAGAGTGAAGGACAATTTCCTTATCAGTGTCCACCTTCACCAAAAAAAGATACAAGTATGATATGGTTCAGGGATAAAACAGGCACCACTTTTTGAGGAAATGTAGGACTGATATGAGGGGGCCAAGCCACAGAGAGAAGTCAAAGCAGGGCTTCAATACCTGCAGGCCGGAAGTTCACTGCTGCTACTCACAGAGACAGACCTACAGTGAAAGGAGTTTAGTCCAAGGATGCACAATGGTACCACCAAATCCACGGGCCCACCAGTGGAGGGGCAAGCCTGCTACACATGAAATTCAAGTTCCTCTGAAGGAAAGTGGCTCTTCAAAGAAGGACAGAGAAGCAGCACTCCAGAACAAACTGCTTAGACAGCCAGATGTGGACCTCAATCCTGACAACCACCAGAAATGATGGACAGAAAATGTTCATGAACATCATGTAAAAACTGAGGCTCAAAAAATATAGACAAATATGAAAACATTAAGAACGCTTGCAACTGACAGATTGGGGTGGTAGAGTTTACCCTCCAATAAAGCCTGAGGACTGTTTCCACTTTAAGGCCTGATGGGAAGGTTTTTTTAGTAACATCAAGTCCCTTCTCCAAATACTTCTACTTGAAAAGCCAGAAGGATAAGGAGAAATAAGTCAAAGCCAGAGACCAAGATGAAGCCAGTTGTGGTTCAGATCATGGGAGACAACTCTGACTAAGATTGGGAGCAATTTCTGTTTTGACAAGGAACTAGACATTTGAATCCACATCTTACTCAGGCAACAAGAGCTACCAAAAATAAGTTTGATCCCCCCTTCACCCAAGTTCTGCAATGAGACATAGAATCAATGAGATTAAAAATAAAGAGAAAGTATATAGGAACACCTCTAATCACAAAATGGAGATTAAAACCACCGCAAACCCTCCCCCTAGACCAGGTATATGATCTCTCTGGTAGAAGAAGGCCAATCTTTTGCTTATGCAATTTCTAGAAAATACAGACAAAACATGGCCTCTGATGCTATAGCTCCAGAAGAGGACTGGGAGAACATCTCATAGCATCTGACAGCTCACGTACATCTAAACAAATATAAAATGTTTAAAGAGGGGAAACCCAAGACCACAGCCAAGTGTCAGAAAAAAAACAGCTCCTTGAAAAGGGTAAGCTTTGTGTCCCCCTTGTATGATAAAGTGTCAAATGGTGCACTAGCTGCTAAGGATAAAGACATGGAGGATACTATAGCAGCTAGATTCCAACGCCAGAAGGCCAACCAGAAGAACTTATGGGGTGCCCACTGACTCTAAGATAAAATATAGCCAAAGCACACTAGTCCCCATCTCTACTAAAGAAAATAAATGCCTTACTCAAGGTTCACCTTCAGCCATAATGGACAGCAGCTTCGAAAGCTATGGACTCTGAAGGAACCCTCAAAAGCTAACAGACAGACTAGGACTGATGCTTATCCAGAGCAAGCTAGAAGAAACTATTGTTAGGATCTCTAATACTAATGCTGCAAAAGTGGTCCAAGAACTAATGATACCATCTCAGTACCCACCCACAAAAGTGGCATGAGATCTCATGAGTCCATTCAGGACAGCTGGGATTCTCAAGCCTAGAAACAGATGGACACAAGAAGTTATGTACTCACCATAACGTTCGATGTATGTAGTCCATCTCACCTCACATTCTTACCCGTGGGTTCGGAGCTGAACCTCGGCTCCAACTCGGCCATACTCTAGCTCAAAGTCTTCAGTTTGGCTCATCGCTAAGAGTATCCCATGCTGCACTGCTCTCTTTCCCCAGATCTTGTTTGCTGCAAGCTCAGGCAATCACACCCCACACACGCAACACATAGAGAGGAAGAATCAGCCCAACAACAAAAGGAGTACTGAAACCAGAAAGTACAGTTTTGTACCTACCATAAATGTAGATGTTCGAGTGCTAATACAGCTGCAGTCATAACAGATGGGGTTTTCCTGCCGTCAGGCGGGTCCTCGGTCGGCCGAATTCCAAAGTCTAGGTCCGGCGTCGGTTGTCGTCGCTTCTTCCCTGACGTCAGTGCGACAGGGGTATAAAAGAACCAGCCAACGCCATTCTCTTCAGTTTTTCTTGCCCCAGATGTCAGGTGCCCCCAGAAGGAAGGCAATACATAAATTTATGTAATAATGCAATGCAGTATAATCAAAAAACAGTAGTGCAAGCAAATACACCATAAAAGAATACCCCAATCAGGTTGTATGAGGAGGTGTTAGCCATTAGGCCTGTTCCAGAGGGGAAGGAGGGAGGGAAACCTGGACTGCAGCTGTATTAGCACTCGAACATCTACATTTATGGTAGGTACAAAACTGTACTATGTTCATCGTGCATACAGCTGCAGTTATAACAGATGGGTAGAATACCAAAGCTAAAAAAGGGGTGGTAGGCACTACGTGGAACTAGGAGGAGCCAGGATGCCCTGCAAAACTGCAGTGGCAAAACCTGTTCTAGATTTGGAGTATAAAGGCAGGTGATAGTGCTTGGAGAAAGTATGCACAGAACTCCAAGTGGCAGCTTCCAAAATATCTTTGGTAGGAACCCCCCTGAGGAAAGCTGCAGAGGTAGCTGTGGCCCTTGTGGAGTGAGACCTGATGCCTGCAGGTACAGTTTTACCATGAAGAGAGTAACAAAAGCGTATGCAGTGGGCTATCCATTTTGAGATTGTCTGTTTGGAAATAGGCTTCCCTTGAGCCCCTGAAGCATAGGACACAAAGAGTTGCTCTGATTTTCTGAAAGGCTTTGTTCTGTCCAAATAATAACGTAGTTGTCTGTGAATGTCCAAGGAATGTAGTAGTCTCTCTCCTTTGTTTTGAGGATTGGGGTAAAAGATAGGCAAGTGGATAGCCTGATTCAAGGCTACCCTGGATACTACCTTTGGCATAAAGGAAGGATTGGTTCGTAAGGAAACTCTGTCCTGATGGAAAATGATGAAAGGCTGCACAGCCATGAGGGCTTGTAGTTCCGAAACCCTGCGAGCTGAGGTGATAGCCAGCAGGAAGGCTGTTTTCCAGGACAAATATTGCAGTTCTGTTGAGGCAGCTGGCTCAAAAGGAGGCAAAGTCAGTTTCTCTAGAATGAAATTGAGATCCCAAGCAGGTACTGGTTGTTTCCTTGGGGGTTTTATATTCTTAGCCCCTCTGAGGAACTGCCTTAAGAGGGGGTGAGAGAATAAAGGGGGATCAGTGTTGTATTCTGCAGAAATGGCTGAGGCATGGATTTTGATGGAAGAGAATGAAAGTCCACTGCTTAGCATCTCAGCTAGGTACTGTAATATTTGAGGTAAATTCAGTATTCCATGGTTCTGGCCCTTTTTCTCATTCCAAGCACAAAACCGTTTCCATTTGGCGGAGTAGGCTTTTCTAGTAGAAGGTCTTCTGGCCTCCAAAATGACATCCTGTACCTCCTTGGAGAGTAGGGTCTGTTGTGATTTTAAGAAATCTTCCATGCGGCTAGATTGAGTGTTTTCAGCTGACTGTGAAGAGGTTTGAAGTTGTGCTGAGTCAGTAGAAGAGGCATTAGAGGCAGGATCCATGGTGGGGAATGCATTAGGCTCCTCAGGAGTGGGTACCAGTGTTGTCTTGGCCAGTCTGGAGCAATGAGAATCATCTTTGGTCTGTCTGCTCTGGTTTTTAATAGAACTTTGGGCAGCAGAGGAAGAGGTGGAAAGGCATAAACTGTCATTGTTGTCCAACCGAAAGAGAGTGCGTCCACTTTCCAGGCCTGTGGATGAAAGGTCCTTGAGCAGAATTTTGCCAATTGGTGATTTCTGTGGGAGGCAAAGAGATCTATGTCTGGCCTTCCCCATGCTTGAATTATCTTTGAAAAAACTTGAGGATGCAACTTCCATTCATGTGGATCTGTCATATTTCTGCTTAGGTTGTCTGCCAGCGTGTTTTCCTTGCCTGGCAGGAACTGTGCTTGAAGCTCGATTTGCAATTCTAGAGCCATGTTCCAAAGAGACATGGCTAGCCTGCATAGGGGGTATGAGTGGGTTCCTCCTTGTTTGTTTATGTACCACATTACTGTGGTGTTGTCTGTCCTTATCAATAGCTGGCCTGGATGCAGCAGGTCTTTGAAAGCTATAATAGCATTTATTACTGCTAGCATTTCCTTTTGATTGATGTGTAGGTGCTTTTCCTTTTGGGACCATCTGCCCTGAATGCACCGATCTGTCATGTGCGCCCCCCAGGCATAATCCGAGGCGTCTGTTGTGATGGTTTGACTTGCTTGAGGCTTGCAGAATGGGAGACCTGTGTTTGTTTGGCATGCTTGAGCCCACCACAGAAATTCCTTTTGAAGACATGGAATCAGTGGTATTATTGTTTCCAAGCTGTGGCTGTGCTGAGACCATAGGTTTTTCAGGTACCATTGAAGTTTCCTCATATGCAGCTTTGCACATGGGATTAGTAGGATGCAAGATGCCATGAATCCTAGAGCCTGCAGGATTTTCCTTGCAGTCAGCCTGGTGAAAGTTGCCAGTTTTCTGAAGTACTGAGTTAGTTGCCCTTGTTTCTCTGGCGTGAGGCAGGCCATCTGGGTGTTTGTATCCAAGTTGGCACCCAGGAAAATTATTGTTTGAGAGGGTATTAGCCTTGATTTCTTTTTGTTGACTGTGTATCCCAGGGAATTCAACAACCTTATTACAAAAGCCAGATGTTTCAGAAGTATGTGCTTGCTGTCTGCTTGGATCAGGCAGTCGTCCAAATATGGGTATATTTGTATCCCTTGCAGTCTGCAGTAGGCAATTACTGATGCCAGGCATTTCGTGAACATTCTGGGCGCAGTAGATAACCAAAGGGCAATGCAGAGAATTGATAATGTGTTGAACCTGCAAGAAATCTGAGGTATCTTCTGCAATCTTGTCTGATTGGGACATGCAGGTATGCCTCCTTGAGGTCCAATGTTACCAGCCAAGACTCCTTGCCCAGCATGGGAAGAAGCTGCTGTAATGTGAGCATCTTGAATTTTGGCACAAGTAAAAATGTGTTTAGGATGGATAGGTCCAAAATAGGTCTCCAATCTTTGCCCTTCCTTGGTACCAGGAATAGTTTGGAATAAAAACCTTGACCCTGTTCTTGTGCAGGTACCTCTTGAATAGCTTTCATGTCCATGAGATCTGAAATTTGTTTTTGTGCCTCTGCCCTTTGATTGTGTGGCAGGTTTGGCATGCCTCTCATTTTTGGAAGGGTGTGAAAGTGGAATCTGTAGTCTCTGTCTATAATGTCCAGGATCCATTTGTCTTTTGTGACAATATGCCAATTTTTTGAAAATAATGCCAGTTTTCCGCCTAAAGGTGCTGCCATTTGAGCCTTGCTTGGCATGCAAAAAGTCATTGGTTCTGCTTTCTGAATGGCTGTGAACTATCCTCACTACCTCTTTGGGTAGGTGCTTGCCATTGTCTGCCTCTAAACGATCCTTGAGATTGCCCTCTACCCCTCGGGCCTGTATCTACCTCTTTGGGGTCTGTCCATGGCTGGAAAGGACCAATTTTTTGAAGGCCAATTTCTACTGAAATGTGGAGGTTGTACCTGTAGGAAATCTTTCACTGTTTGCATTGATTTTGCCTTTTCCTCCATTTTCTTTAATACCTCCTCAGCTTTAACACCAAACAACACATCTTTTTGCAGAGGTGCATCCAGTAATTTAGCTTTGACATGATCTGGTAAGGTTTGCTCTTTGAGCCAAGCATGTCTACGTATGACTGATCCTGTAACAGCAGCTCTACACGAGGCCTCTAAAGCATCAAAACCACATTGCAAGGTATGTTTACCTACTTGTTCTGCACTATGTATCAAATCCTGCAACTCCTTCAAATCTGGTTGTTCAGGTTGTGACATTTTGCTTCTCAACTGTGATAACAGGAACTGTTGGCAGTTTAATGTCCTCATGGATAAGGTGGCCGAGGTGTATACCTTTTTCCCCCACCTTTCTAAAGCTCTGGAATCCCTCTCTGAAGTTAAAGGATTTTTAGCAGTGGAGGCCTTAATTCTCTTGGGGCCCTGTGAGATAGTTTCTGGCTCAGCCGCATGGCTTTTGTATAGGAATTGGTGTGAGTCAGGAACCCGGTAATACCGGTCAGGCTTGTCTGGGGCTGGAGGTAAAGAGTCAGGGTTAAGGCAGGACTCTGAATACACATCATCAAGGATATCTAAGACAGGGGGTATAGCCAGAGGCCTGTGCTGAGGGAGCAAGAAAAAAATCCCTAAGCCTTTTCTTGGAGTCTGAGTACTCTTGACTTTCCCAGTGGAAGTGATCCCTCAAGGTATGCAAGGTTTCCCCAAAAGAGTAATCCTCAGGGGGGGAGACACAGGGAATGGACTCCTCTGCATCAGAATCTTCAAAAGGGGAGTATGAATGTTCCTGGTCATCAGAATGTTCTGAAATAATGGAAGTCTGGTCCAAGGAGGGGGATTCTTCCTCCACTCTGGTCCTTTTTTCCGGGGGGGGGGGGGGTTGAGAACCCCTGATAAG
Organism: Protopterus annectens; assembly: GCF_019279795.1. NCBI lineage: Eukaryota > Metazoa > Chordata > Ceratodontiformes > Protopteridae > Protopterus > Protopterus annectens. The sequence continues at coordinate 319,340,311 of NC_056729.1, forward strand.
AGAAATTAAGTCCTCAGCCATTTTGAGCATCTGCTTTTTAGGCATGGGGCCGTGAGAAGGGCCCTGTGGGGTTTGTTTTTTAGAACGCATGGCTGTCTTAGACCTAGTGAAAGCCTTGATGGAAAAAGAAGAGGAAGGCCTGAAGACACCTTGAGAGGAGGCAGACCTGTCTAAACTCTGAGTTTCACCATCAAGAGTGGCTTCGGTATCTGTAGTCGGGGTGTGGGCCGAAGAGCCTGCGACCTCGGGTACAGAAGACACCACCAATGAAGTGTTGTCGGTAGTCAGGGGCTGCGTAGGTGCCTCGCTGAGAACCGGACCACCTGTAGTCGGCTTTGGCGTGGTGTCGGTAGAGGCCGCGGACCTTGTGTGTCGGTCCTTATCTTTGCGTCTTTTAGTCAAAACTGGAGTCGGAGTATCCAATGACATTATGTAGTTAAATTTTTTGCCAAAAAAGTGCTGGGCGAACTCCACCCGACGCTTAATGGTGCGTTTGTTGAATGTAGCACAAAAACGACAGGCTGAGACGTCGTGGTCTGGGCCTAAGCAAGGAATGCAGAGGGAATGAAAATCCTTATGCAGTATTTGCTTCCCACATGAAATACAATTATTAACTTTGTCTGACATCGGTCTGAGGCAAGAAAAGTTTCCCCAACGGGGTACTTAGCTTTCAAGAAGACTGCGGTTGCAGATATTTGTAATCTCAGGAGCTGGCCGACCGGCACTTGCGAACTGCTTCTGCTTCGGGCACCGCGCGGCAAGAAAGACTAAAGAAAATGGCGTCGGCTGGTTCTTTTATACCCCTGTCGCACTGACGTCAGGGAAGAAGCGACGACAACCGACGCCGGACCTAGACTTTGGAATTCGGCCGACCGAGGACCCGCCTGACGGCAGGAAAACCCCATCTGTTATGACTGCAGCTGTATGCACAATGAACATCTAACCTCTAGGCCCTCGAGGAGGGGGAAGGCGGAAGGGTAAGTAAGAATGTGAGGCAAGATGGACTACATACATCGAACGTTATGGTGAGTACATAACTTCTTGATGTTATGTAGTCCAATTTCGCCTACATTCTTACCCATGGGACAGCGTACCCAGCACCTGTACCTTGGGCAGCTCAGTGGAAAATACTCCTGAGCACTGTGGAACCAAAGGAAGATCTGCTTCTGGATATCAAATCCAATTTGTAATGACTGATAAAGGTGTGAGGAGATGCCCATGTAGCAGCAGCACAAATATTATCCATAGACATCCTGGCCTGAAATGCCGTAGAGGTAGACATCGATCGTGTAGAATAAACCTTCACCTTAAAAGGTAATTCCTTACCGCTTGAGGCATAAATGAAGGAAATACAACTAGAGATCCATCTGAATAAGGTTACTTTAGAAACAGGAGACCCAAGTCTATTGTCTGAAAATGAGACAAATAGTTGATCTGATTTCCTAAGATCCTTCGTTTTATGTAAATAGAAAAGCAATTGTCTATAAACATCTAGTTGGTGGAATTAAAATTCTGCCTTATTAGAAAATTCTGGGAAAAACACAGGCAGCTCAATAGACTGGTTGAGGTTAATAACCAAAGCAACCTTTGGCATAAAGGAAGGACTTTGTCTGAGGGGAAACCCTATCCTTGTGAAATACCAAGTAAGGAGGTCTAACTGACAAAGCTTGGAGCTCAGAGACTCACCTAGCTGAAGTGATGGCTACCAAAAAGATTGTCTTCCATGACAAATATTTCAAGTCACAAGTAGCTGCAGGCTCAAAGGGAGATGAAGTGAGACAATGTAGCACAAAATCGAGGTCTCATGGCATTACGGGATCAAAGACTGGGGGCCAAAGCATCATACTGCCCTTTAAAAATGCCTTACAAAGTCTATGCGCCATTAGACTTGGTTAATTAGTGACATGAATGGTGGAGATAGCCGCTAACTGAACTTTAATGGTTGCGGCAGCAGACCCCTGACTGAAAAGCATGGAGAAAAATTCCAGAACTGATGAAACTGGTGCAGTGTAGGGTCAATCTGCCTTTCATGAGCCCAGATGGAGAATCTTTTCCATTTACTGGAATAAATCTTCCTAGTCACAGGCTTATGGGAAGAAGACAGAATATGAACTAATTCCGGAGAAAAATGATGAAGCCTGACTAGTGATGGAAGTGGAGTAGCCAAGCTGTCAACTGGAGGGTCTGAAGAGAGGAATGGAACTGCCCTGACATATGAGTCAATAGGTCTGGCTGTGGGTCCAGAATCCAGGGGTCGTCCATGAGATAGGGATGGATTAAGGGGAACCAAATTTGACGAGGCCAGTGTGGAGCAATCAGAATCGTTCTGCTTCTCAAGAATTGTGCTTTCTGAATAACCTTTGCTATCAGAGGAACAGGTGGGAAGGCATAAAGTAGACCGGAGGGCCAATCATGAACTAGAGCATCCCTGGGTGTCTCCCCCTGAGGGGGGATAAGGGTGAAGTAGCTGCTGCACTTCGTATTGAGAGGACTGGCAAATAGATCGCAGCAAGGCTGACCCCATCTGCAGAAAATCTGCTCCACAATCTGCTTGTTCAGGGATCACTCGTGAGGCATCAGAATATCTCTGCTCAACCTGTCGGCAATCACGATGGACTTTCCCGGAATGTGCGTTGCCACAAGAAAGCGTTGGGAAGACACTGCCCACTGCCACACTCGAATTGCCTCTCTGCAAAGGGGATACAACTTGGTTCCCCCCTGTTTGTTCAGATACCATACCACCGACATGTTGTCTGAGTGGATTGCAATCATCCTGAGAGGAAGAAAGCTCTGGAGTGCTTGCAACGCTAATAGCTCTGCTCTCATCTCCAAGACATTGATATGTAAAAGTATCTCGTGCTCTTGCCACGTGCCTTGGACTGTCCAGCCGAGATAATCCCCCCCCCCTACCCAATCTGGGAGGCATCCGTGGTCACTGTGGCAATGGGAGGAGGTGGAACGAAGGGCTTTCCCCACAGTGAGATTGCTGGTCTGAAGCCACCAGCGTAGATCCTGCTTGCACTTGTCTGTAATCATAATAAGATGGGAAAGCAGAAGGTGTTGTATGGACCACTGAGCAAAGAGCAGCCACTGAAGGAGCCTCATGTGTAGTCTTGCAAGAGGGACTAGCATAACTGTGGCAGCCATTGTCCCTAACAATTTGAGAACCATTTTTGCCTTTACCTTTTTCAGTGGAAGCAATGCATAGACCTGTTGTTGCAAAACCTGAATTCTTTCTTGTGGTAAGAAAGCCCTCATGAGCATGGTGTCTAACTCGGTGCCTATAAAGGTGACACGCTGCGAGGGCAACAAGGCAGACTTTTCCCAGTTTAGTGTGATACCCACTCGTTGACACAGCATAAGGGTGGCATCCCTGGTCTGTAGTAGTAGATGCCTGGTGGTGGCAGACAGGAACCAGTCATCTAGGTATGGAAACACTTGGAATCCCTGACATCTCAAGTGAGCCGTCACCACTGCCATACATTTGGTGAACACCCTGGGGGCTGTGGTGAGACCAAAGGGCAGGGCTCGAAACTGAAAATGACTGGCTCACAGCCAGAAGCGTAAGTGACTTCTGGATGCCCTGTCCATCTTTATATGGTAGTAAGCATCCCTGAGGTCGATGGAGCACATCCAGACTTCTTTCCCCAACAATGGGAGAACAGACTGTAAAGTGACCATTCGGAACTTGGACTTTTTTACATGGAGGTTCAAGCGGCAGAGATCCAAGATAAGTCTCAGGTCCCTTGTTCTTTTCAGCACAAAAAGAATCTTGAGTAAGTCCCTAATCCGAGCTGGTCTGAGGGGACATGCTGGATGGCTCCTTTTGCTAGCAGTTTTTGAACTTCTGAAGCTGCGGAATCCCTTTGACTGGGTGGAGCATCTGGGATTCTCTTGATTGGCAAGGGATGAGAAGAGAAGGGAATATGATATTCTCCGGAAATACCCACTCATCCTAGGTGATACCTTGCCAGGCTTCTGGGTATAGCAAAATGAGACCCCCGACTGGCTCTGGAAAAGCACAGTCGGGCCTCCCATCAGGAGCGCTGGTAGGAGGAACCGCGATAGGAACCGTGGTCCCCCTGGTTACGCAGGCCTCCTCTGTCTCTAGGGCGGCATCTACCTGAGTTACCACCCCCTCCCCTGCCACTGGAGAGGGAATCACTTTGTGCGTCTTGAAAAAAACCTCTGCAGCTTTCTGAACCACATTTCCCACCCTTCTGGCCCTTGGGATAAGGTCTAGAAGGCATGGAAAAATGAACTCCCACAGCAGACAGGGTTTTTCCTTCCTGCTCGCACCTAGTGAGAATATCCTTCACCTTGGCTCCGAACAATGATGAACTGTCAAATGGGGCATTGGTGAACGTAGACTTGAAGGTCTTCGCGAAATTGCAGAGGCGCATCCAGGAGTGCCTCCTAAGAGAAACTCTGGAACTCGCTGCACTACTCGCTCTGTCGGCTGCATGCGAGATCAGCCTCATGGAGGAGTTAGTAATGGAATTTAGGGTAGACATCTGGGCATTGACCTTCTGAGTCACTGCGTCAGAAACGTTACCCTGCAGAGACTCTCCAAGCTCTTTTAGGAGATCTCTTTGGAGCCATGTAAAATGTGACAAATAGTTCAGTGACTGCAGAGTAAAGGCCGCTAAAGAAAACATATGCTTCCCATACTGGTCCATGGTCCTAGACTCCTTGTTAGGGGGATGGACGGTAGATGAAGTCTCAGCTAGTTCCTTCTTGGTGGCCGCTGCCACCACCATGGCATCTACTGGAACGCCCTTTTTGAGAAATTTCTTGTCAGAGGGGGTGGACAGAAATTTGTTGGGTCTCCTGTGGACTGGTTTTACAGTGTCAGGGGTTTCCCACACCCTTCGACAAACAAGATCCAGGAGTTCATCAAACGGGGGAGAAACCCAAGAGGCAGAGGGTTGAGACCTAAAGGCCTTCAGGAACACCGACTCCTCCTTAGAGGGAGATCTGGAGGGCCAGTCGCCTCTCTGCTTCAAGATCTCCAGGATATCTGAGAAAGAGATCTCTTCAGAGAATGACTTGGGGGACCCCTCTGACTCCTCGAGGTCGGTGTCCGAAGTGATAGACTCATCCTGGAAGTTGATGTGCTTCCTCTTGCACACTGTTTTTCTGGGGGGCTCCTCAGGAAAACACTCTGGGGAGACCTCAGAAAGTTGGGGACCACTCATGGAGGTATCCTGAGGCCTTGGGTCTCCACTGTCCAAGGACAGAGGGTGATAAGAAACTGATACCGGTGCTGGAGGGGGTAGAGTGTCGGTGTCATCAGACACAGCTGAGGACCTGGCCAGCACTCTCCGCATGACCTCAAAAGCTAATCCCCCCGGCTCAGAAGAACGACCAACCGTGGAAGCCCTTGGGGCCAAAGGGATAAGATCTGAAGCCGAGGCAGGGCCCAAGCTCACCCATGCTGAAGCACCGAGTGGGAGGCTAGGAGCCGAAGAAGATCGACCCGAGACCTCTCCCTCGGGTCTGACTGAGGTACTATGAGCCCTGGACCCTGTGGACGGAGCAAACGGGGTCGGATCGGAGATCGGAACCGAGATGCCAAGATGGGCTACTGGAGGTGATGTAAAAGCATCAGACGGAACCAACAACTCTGGCTCCAAAGGCCGAGAAAGGCTCAGAGGAGGAACATACGAGGATGAATGGGTGACAGGCTCCTGGGCCGATTGGGCTGGAGCCTAAAACAATTTGGCCAACACCGGTGATTGGAGCAGTCCCTATACCACTCTATCCACATCATTGTCCGAGAGAATCCTGGAGGACCTAGAGGATAAGGTCAGAAATCTGGACCTCCCTACCAAAGGAGACTTACGAGAAGGAGAAACTGGTCTAGTAACTGGAGACCGGCTCCGAACAAGTAATTCCGTCACCGGCTCCAAGAGACTGGGAGCAGATGTTGACTTGGTCAATTCACCCACTTCCTTCAGCCCCGAAGCCAATGGAGCAGAGGAAGCTAAAGTAGACTTGGCAACTTTCTCTGGCGGCTCCAATAAAACTAAGGGAGCTGGACAGCGTTTTTTTAATTTAGAAATCTTGTCTGCTTTAGAGGGAGAGGACTTAGAACTGGAAGCCCTCTCCAAGTCTTCTTCGAAGGAGGGTTTCAGTAATCCCTTCAGAATCAGTTTGTTCTTCCTCTCCTGAAGAACATGTGGGCTAAAGGTGTGACAGAACACACAGGATTCTTGGAGGTGGATAGCCCCCAAGCAATACACGCACACAGAGTGCCCATCAGTAATAGACATTTTATATCAACAATTATCACTTTTTTGAAGCCCGAATGCTTGTGTTCTTTAGTAACCTTAGACATATTGGTATGACACTGCACACAATATCAGAAGACAAACCCGACACCAACAACAGAAAAACGCGGGAACTATGCCTCTAAATTAAACGGTCATAGAACAACAAACACCACAGGGAAGAAAGGACCTCTAACTTAAACGGCCCTGACAAACAAAACAAGGGAGGACTAGGTCCTCTAAGTTAAACGGCCCTAGCCCAAATGTTCATAGGTTCATACTAGGCTATCTACCCTAGGGCATTTATAAGCCTAGCCAGAGTGTGTTTGGCTTTCGCCACCCATTTTAAATTAATTTTGCTATACCCTTTTTCGAGGTTAGTATACTGTGCCTCTTTCTAACAGTGACACAGAAGTGATACCCAGGGTAAACCTACGATCTCCCATCCACTCATCAAGATTCCACTTGAAGAGAGTCAATGAGGGACTCTGCCTAACCTGGACTGGGATTTTATTCCAGAGTGAAGGGAGCCTCTGGGTTAGGAATCTTTCCCTTCAGCATGTCCTATTTATTTCAGTGCTGAGGTTCAAGTCTCTCGAGCGCGTAGCTCGATGGGATTTGGATTTTCTGAGGTGCAGCATGTCCATTAATTCCGGGTTGGACATGGCTTTATACATCAGGCACAGATCGCCACTGAGTAGAGCTGGAGTTTCTTTAACCGGGCAGCATATGGCATCTGTTTGAGCCCTTTGATCCTCTTGGTGAGGTACTTTTGGGGTCTTTCCAGTTGCTGCAGGTGTCTGGTAAGGTACATCCCAAAAGGGGCATTGTACTCAATTATGGGCCTGATGAGGGATGAGTAAAGAGGCACGATGACCTCCCCTGATCTAGATGTGAATCCCTTTATGATTAGGTGGGCTATATAAAATGTTTTTCTAACTACTTTGGCCATGTGGTTGTCAAATGAGAGATTGCTATCAACTTGGGTCCCCAGGTCCCTAATTACTTCTTCTGTACTTAATGGATTACCACCTATGTGGTAATTTGTGGGCACTTTGTTTTGCCAAAGGGATGACTATACACTTTTGGCATTTAGCTTGAGGCCATGGCTCTGGCACCAGTTGTCTGTTTCTATGAGGCCCTTTTGGAGGATGCTTGTGTCGGCTAGAGAGTCGATTATGGCGCCCAGTTTGCAGTCATCTGCGAACTTGGTCAGCCACAGTCCTTCCGTGTTGGCCTGTACCTCCGAGAAATATATACCAAACAAGAGAGGTCCCAGGACTGAGCCTTGTGGGACGCCACTTGTAACTGGTTTGGAGTCTGACATGGCTCCAGCAATTCTAACCATGTGGGTTCTGTCCTTGAGCCAGTTTGCAACCCATCTAGTGACATAGGGGTTTATATTTAAGCTGGTGAGCTTATCTGTAATGCCCAAGTGGGGTATTGTATCGAAGGCTTTTGCGAGGTCCAGGTAGGCTGTGTGGCCCACCTTCCCCTCGTCAATGGCCTTGGTGACTGTTTCAAAGAAATCAACCAGGTTTAAGAGGCAGGATCTGCCCTTAACAAAGCCGAACTGGGTAGGATCCAGTGTCTGTAGGTCCCCAATATCTTTATTTATGAGGTCCATGATGATCCTTTCCATAGCTTTGCAGACCAAGCTAGTCAGGCTTATGGGGCGATAGTTTCCAGGATCTGTTGAGGCACCACCATTGTGGAGAGGGTCCACTGTTGCTGTACGCCACTCTTTGGGTACATATCCTGTAGTAAGGCTGAGATTGGACAGTAGTTTTATGTTTGGATTTAGCTCTTCTTGGAGTTCATGTAGGACGCAGCCCGGGACACCGTCTGGTCCCATTGATGCTGTGTTTTTTGCTTTGGAGAGGGCAGCTCTTACCTGAGCATCTGAGATGTCAGGGGGGCAGCACTCTGCTGGGATAGATATTTGCCCTTTTGGTGGGGGGGGGTGTTTGCGCTGAACCTGTCAGCTAGGATGTTGGCAATGTCTGTGGGTTCGGTGTATTTTTTGTCATTTTGGACTAATTCTGAGCATATCTGGGAATTCCCACCCAGGTTCCTGACATAACTAAAGAATGCCTTGTGATTATCCTTAGTGTCCTGTGCAATTTTTCTCTTGAAGCTGGCCTTAGACGATTTTATGAGTGCCCGTAGTTTTTTGCTAATACTGATCACAGATGCCTTCCCTTTTTGGGATTTTACTCTATCATGTAGTAGCTTCCTCCTTCTATTGTCTAGTTTGTTTATGGCTGGGGTCCACCAAACAGGACCTCTGCCTTTGGAGGATTGGGTCTTGGTTTTATTTGGGATTGCCTGATCCATGCATTCCTGAAGGTGTTCATAAAATGCATTTATAAAGGATTCTGCGGTCTGGGCCGTATTTTCCACAGGCCCGGGGGCTTTGAAGGATTCCACCTCGGTTTTGAGGAGTGTGAAATTTGCTTTAGAGAAGTTTTTCACTGTGGTTTTCAGGGCAGGGGGTGGAGTCAGAATGTGAATATCCAGTGAGATTAGTTTATGGTCTGATCTTGCCAGTGAGGGATACACTTCTGGTCTGGAGCATAGAGTCCCCATGTTGGTGATGATCAGGTCCAGTATGTTTTCCCCTCTTGTGGGAGTGGTAACAAGTTGTTCCACAGCATTTGAGTTTATAAATTCTAGGTACCTTTGGGCTAGGGTGTTGGAGCTAGAGTAATGCTCCCAGTCTATGTTTGGGTAGTTGAAGTCGCCCAATATAATGGTGTTTGGAGAGACCTTCATATTTTCCAGTGTTCTCAGGAAGGCCGAGTGGGGTTCCTGGGTTTGGGAAGGTGGTCTGTAGCAGGCTATAAACTGGAAGGCAGTTTTACCCACTGTTAATTGCACATGGATAGTCTCTGATGCTTCGTGCTGTGTCACCAACCTGGAGGTGTGGGTACGGGGCAACCACTGGAACAAGAGCACACACAGGGAAACTGGGACACACACAACTAGAAGGGAGGACTAGGTCCTCTAACTGAAATGGGCCTAGCCCATAAGAAGGAACACAAACAGGATACCAAGATAAAAAGCCACGGAACACGCTACACAAACAGTTTTATCAAAAAACAGAGACTAGCTATGAAAATAGCTTTTGGAGCAACAAACTACTAAAAAGTAGAAGAAAAGTTATACTTAGCCACGGCCAAGAGCGACACCACGTCTGAGCATTAACGAGTGGCAAACAAGATCTGGGGAAAGGGAGCAGTGCAGTATGAGATACCTCTTAGCCACGAGCCAATTGAAGACTTCAAGCTAGAGTATGGCTGGGTGGGAGCAAAGGTTCGGCTCCGAACTCACGGGTACAAATGTAGGTGAGATTAGACTACATAACATCTGTTGTTCCTGAATATATGTTGTGAATAATTTCCTTACTAATGTTGTAGAATCAATATATTCCAGTCTGTTTCTGGTAAATTTAAGTCCCCAGCTAATATTATTCTACCCTCATGTGTTTCAAGCAAGAAATGTATGAATTCCTCTAGGTCATCAACACTTGACTTAGGTGGTCTGTACACTCCAATTGTTATATGTTCCAGGGTTGTCTTTAGCTTCACAGTTACACAATCTATAGTATTGGTGTTATCACTGAACATGTAATAATCACAGGTCTCATAACTATCTTTAATCCCTATCATAACACCACCACCACCTGATTTTTTGTTAGAATGTCTGTTACAGTAAAAACATTTACATCCTGACAGAACTGGTTTCTAGTCATTGTTCTTTAACCATGATTCACAAACAATAACATCATCAATCTTGCGGGAACGTAGCAAATTTTCCAATAAAAAAACTTTATTATTAATACTCCTAGCATTAACAACCATCAGAGAGACATCATGTTGCTATCTGTGGGCTGTTAAATGTTCAACATTGCAAAAATCCTGCCTAGTGTATGTCAAATATTGCAAAATATCTGCTGCAAAAATTCTCTTCCCTAATCTAGTCAAATGCACACCATCTTGTCTGAACACATGTGTGCACAAAACAAGGCTTGGATGCTCTACAGATTTCCATTTTTAAAACAGGACATTTTTTCCATGTAGGTAATTGCCCAAAAAATCTTTTCATTCACAGTGACCTGGCTACCCTTTCTATAGGTGATTTGTGAAAAATACGTCCTAACACCAGTACAAGCAATACTATCCAAGAGGGCTGTCAGTTCCCGCCTAACACTCAGAGAATCCTTGCAGGAGACATCATCTGTACCAACATGAATAGAAACAGAGCCATACTTCCTTACATTATGGCATTCCATGGCTTATTTCACATCTTCTATTTTCTCTCCTGTCAAGCATAACATTATTCAATGTTCATTATCATCTCTGCAAATATACGTATGAGTTCCTCTAATAATTGAATCTCCAATTACAAGACTATCTTTGCTAGCCAGCTCTGAAGAATCTTCAGCTTCTAATACAGTAATATCTGCTCTATCAATTGTTATGAAGGATATTTCTTCATCGCTATTAGTCTTATTAATCCTACAGTTTTCATTGTGTATTAAATTCTCATCCAGCTGGTGTTGTAAATTCACAGCTTGAGCCATGTAGTCAACGTCTGACTTGGTCAGTTCTCTGAGCTAATTTTCCAGTGATGAAGCTTCAGTTTCTGTGGTTAAAGACCACTCCTCATTTGTTCTCCTTCCTCCCCCTAAAACCCCAAAACACACAGAGCAAACAGGAAATCACTTTCACTGTAAATACATGAATAAGTCATGAGAAGTACATAATACTACATATTTTTTGTATAATACTACATCTTATATATAGTACAGGTTTATTTATAGCATGATTTAGGCAGACATAAAATGAATCGTTGAAACAGTAGAACTTTTATTACTTCCACAGCAGAAGTACAAAGTGCACTATGACGTCATATGATCTAAATAAATAATTTGTAGGTAACAAAATGATACTACATATGTATATTTGTCAAATAAAAATTATTTATATAGATAATATGACTTCATAGTGCATTTTGTACGTCTGCTGTGGAAATAATAACATAACAGTTCTACTGTTTCATCAATTCATTTTAAGTCTGCCTGAATCATGATATAAACAAACTTATGCTGTGTATAAGACATTGTGTAACAGTCTACAGCTGTACAAAGATGAGCTGTGCTATGCTCCATACTATGTACAAGTACTTGTGTTATGCCTGAACTGCATTTTGCTCACTTCTTAAATGAAAATAGTCCAATGGACCAGTCAGCTCAATTCACTATCATATTAGTAAATAAATAAGCAAATAAATAACTAAATTTTATTTATTTATTTATATTTGTTAACCAGGTAGTGTCCAACTGGGCCAGTAGCCAATTTTCAGTGGAGACCCAGGGAGATAAGCTCCAAAAGTAGTTAAACAGAAACAAAGAAACAAAACATAAATTGCAAAAGACATAAAGTAGTACAGTAATTATTGGATTAAAATATACAGTAAAGCTAGTTCAGAATATACAGTTGAGTAAACAAAGTGTTGAATGCAAGTATAAAACTTTACAAGAATGGCAACAAGTAGAATAAAAAAAGATTGGTTGTGTAAAATCTTACCATAACCATAGATGTCCTTCTCTTCCATGTTGCAGTATTCATACTGTGGGATTTCCCGCCTCAGGCAACCCGGCATCGGCTCCTATACAAAAGCTTAAGCCTGGCTGCTGTAGGTGTGTGGGACTTCACATGCAGCGCCATAAACCAGGGACCATAAAAGTGACGTCTGCACACACAGACCTCAGAACTTGAAGCCCAGGATAATGTGTATACAAGAACAAGTTGAGGCGAAGGAGCAAATATCCCTAAAGGGCTGTACGGATTAGCCTGTAGGGAGTAGATGCAGATGTCAAAGACCAACCATCCAGTACAGATAGTAAAACGGGGGTATGGAGGGTGGGAAGGAATACTGCAACATGGAAGAGAAGGACATATACGGTTATGGTAAGATTTTACACAGCTATTCTATGTCCTTCTATTCCTCTGTTGCAGTATTCATACTGTGGGAGAGTACCACAACTAGAAGAAGTGAAGGGAGGGGGCAGAGGTAGAGGATTCCAAGAATCCCTGCAGGATTGCCCTGGCAAATCCTGTTCTGGCCCTGGAGACCTGGTCTAGTTTGTAGTGTTTTGTGAAAGTGTGAACTGTAGACAAGGTAGCTGTTTCCATTATGGAGGCTGTGTCCAGCCCTCTAAGAAAGGCCTTGGAGGTAGCCATACCTCTAGTGGAATGAGTCCTAACTCCTTGAGGCAACTGTTTGTCATGGTGTGAGTAGCAGAAGAGAATGGATTTCCTGATCCAAGAGGAAATAATTTGTTTCGAGGCTGCCTTACCCACAGGCCTGGGGTGGAAGGACATGAACAGTTGGACATATTTTCTAAAGGACTTAGTTTTGTCTAAGTAGACTCTCAGTTGTCTGTGTACATCTACGGAATTAAGGATCCTCTCTGAAATTGGTTGGAGAGAGGAAGAAGGTAGGTGAGTGAATGGACTGGTTTAACGATAGTTCGTTCACCACTTTGGGCATGAATGAAGGGTTTGTGTGCAAGGTCACCCTGTTATTGTGGAAGGTGGTGTAAGGAGGACAGGCCATGAGGGCCTGTAGTTCAGACACTCTTCTAGCGGAGGCAACTGGCCACTAAAAGAATGGTTTTCCATGTGCACATTTGTAGGGAAGCTGTGCTGGCTGGCTCAAAGGGAGGTAAGGTGAGTTTTTCCAGCACAAACTTGAGGTCCCAGGGAGGAGGGATGGGTTTTTGTGGTGGTCTGATATGCAAGATCCCTCTCAGGAAAAATTTAACATCCAGTCTGGAAAGCAAAGGTGGCTGTAGGAGCAAGCAGGCTGAAATGGCAGAAAGGTGGACTTTCACTGAAGAGTATGCTAGTCCTTCCTTAATGAACTCACATAGATAGCTGAGGACAAGCGAGGGATCCACCTGAAAAGGATCCCTGCCCTTAAGAGAACACCATCTTGAAAATCTCTGCCATTTAGATAAATGTTTTTTCCTAGTAGTTGATTTCCTGGCCTCCCTCAGGACTGAGAGCACGTCCTTTGAGTAGTGCTGTCTGAAAGGGATCAGAAGTTGATCACCTATAGAGTTAGGTGCAGCAGAGACAGTTGAGGGTGATCGAGAGTTCCCTTTTGTTGTGTTAGTAAGGCCCACCTTGTGGGGTAACTTGTGGTGATTGCCCTTGGCTAGGGAGTGAATAAGGGGGAACCAGTGTTGCCTTGGCTAATAGGGGGTCATCAACAAGATATTTGGTTGTTCCTGCTTGATCTTCAGAAGGACCTTTTGTATTAGAGGGAAGGGGGGGAAAGCATACAGGAACATTTCCTTCCAAGGAAAGCTGAAGGCATTCCTTCTCCAAGCTAGAGGAGTGCAATCCCTGGTGCAGAAGGTTTGTAGTTGTCTGTTCTGGGGGAAGGCAAACAGATCCACTTGAGGTGTGCCCCAATGGTGGACGATGTCTAGGAAGGTATCCCTGTGCAACATCCAGTCGTGTTGTAGAGAGGATGTTCTGTTGAGCAAGTCTGCTTGTTTGTTTTCCTGAGAGGGGATGTACGAGACCTGTAGGAAAAGGTTGTGGTTGGCTGCCAGATCACAAATTTGTAGGCTTATCCAGCATGGGTCTATATTAGATAATCGAACTTTCAAAAGTTCGACTGTCATATGGTCGACACCATATGATAGAACTTTTAAAAGTTCAAAAATCTATTTTAATAAAAAAATAAACTACACAAATAACCTACCTGAACGCTGCACTCCTCCACACCCCCACTCTTTAAATATACCAACTCTGAGATCACACTACAGTGAAGAAAAAAATCTTCCCATCCCGCGCTGTACGGACATCTCCGTTAAAACATTCAAACTTTCAAAAATTCGATCAGATGGTGTTAACCATATGACAGTCGAACTTTTGAAAGTTCGGTCATCTAATATAGTCCCATCCGGCATAACTGGTAAGTCTTTGTTCCTCCTTGTTTGTTTAGGTACCACATGACAGTTGTGTTGTCTATCACAATGTGGAGGGGCCCTGGTTGCAAGATACGAAGGAAAGCTTTGAGAGCCAGCAAGACAGCAGTCATTTCTCTGACACTGATGTGTTGCTTTTGTTGGGCAGGTCTCCAACACTACTGTACCCTGAATTCCTGTAACGTTGCTCCCCACCCTAGGTCTGATGCATTGGTGTACATGGATTGGGTGGAGGGGAAGATTTGTAGAGGAATGCCCTGGTTCTGTAAAATTTGCTCAATCATCATTGTAGTTCTGTTTTCAGGCAGGGCAGAAGGGGGATACGTTTGTCTAGTGGATGTTGGTGCTGAGACTCCACATTCTTTAGGTACCACTGGAATTTTCTGTTATGCATCCTTGCTAATGGGAGCATGGGAATAGTGGCTACCATGAGACCCAGAACTTGCAGTAATTGTCTTGCAGATAGGTGAGACACAAAGTAGGTTTTGAAAATGAGAGGAGAGAGAATGTACTTTGTCTAGCAGGAGAAAGGATCTCATCAGGTCTGTCCTGATCCTGCAGCCTAGGAATTCTTTGTCCTGTTGAGAAAGAAGAGAGGATTTCTGAAGGGTGAACCCCACATTGCGGAGGCCAGACATGGTGAACTTGAGGTGGGTTTGTAGGGTGGACTCTGATTCTGCCAGAATGAGAATGTGGTCCAGGTAAGGGTAGATTTGGACTCCCTTGGTTCTGCAGTAGGCTATGGCTGCGGCCAAGCACTTTGTAAAAACTCTGGAAGCCGTGGCTATAAACTGAAAGTGTGAAGAGTGGCCAGTAAAGTGCAGAAACTTCCTATGTGATGGCCTGACAGAAACGTGCAGGTAAGCATCCTTTAGGTCCAGAGTGATCATGAAGGCTTGGCCAGGTATGAGAGGTAGGAGGATTTGAAGGGAGAGCATCATGAAGGAGGGAACCTTCAGGAACAGGGTGAGAAATGATAAGTCTTGGATTGGTCTCCAAGGGCCATCCTTTTTTGGAACTAACAATAGATGGGAATAAAAGTATTTTCCCTGCTGTCCTGAGGGAACTGGTTCTATAGTTCCTTGAGTCAGGAGTTCTTTCAGAATAAGACGGAATAACAGGGAAAAGATTAAGCTGATTTTTTGGAAGGAAAGGAATTCTTCTTCGTTTGGGTCTTTCCTTCCAGGATAGGAAATATCCTTTTTGGATGATGGAAAGAATCCAAAGAACTGCTGTGATGAATTTCCAGAAGGGAAGGCAGTGGGTAAGGCGGGAGGACAAAGGCAGTAGAGTAGGACAGTCATGCTGAAGAGGGGCTCTCTCTGTCTGGAAAGGGCTGTTTGGCTGGGGGCTGAGAATTGGGGGGTCTTGAGTAAGGCTATCTCCTGGATGTCCTGCAGGGCCTAGAGGAGGAAGGGCAGGACACTGAAGGGGTCATTCTGACAAAGGATGCTTTTTATTGGGTAGTTCCTATAATAACTAGGGAAGGGGGACACCAGTGGATGCTTAATGTCCTGCAGTTCTTTGCTTTTCTCTTGTAAGTTTTTCAAAAGTTATGCTGAGTTTTTCCCAGATAAAAGGTTGTGGTCCAGAGGAGTATCCATAATTTTGGATTTAAAATCCTCTGGTAGAGTTTGTAGGTGAAGCCAGGAATATCTGTGTAAGGCAGATGCAGAGGAAGCAGACCTGGCTGAAACCTCTGCTGCATCATAACTGCACCTGATAGAGTGCCTGGCTACTTGTGTAGCTAGAGACAGTTTTGATGCAATGTCAGCTTTGGTTGGACAGTCTGGGGTAGAAGCCAGCAAGGTGGAAGCCTGGGAGACAAGGTCCAGGGCATACTTAACCATGTGTGTTTGGTAATTGATAGCTCTGAAGGCCAGGGTAGAGGAGGTGTATACCTTCTTACCCATTCTGTCCATGGTTTTGCTGTCTTTATCTGTTGGCAAAAGTGAAGCAGAGGGTAATTGCCTACACTGTCTGTCCAGAGAGACAGCAATAACTGCTGGATCAGCCAAGGGAGGTTTCACCAGAAATTCTTGGTCATTGGGCACTTTGTAAAATCTACCCGGCCTTTTAGGGGCAGGAGGTTGTGAATCTGGGTTGTTGGGAGTCAGAGTTAAAGGCATGCAGAAAAGCTGGAAGCACAGGAGGAATGGCTGAAGGGAATAGTGATTCAAGATGGAGGAGTTTGGAAGCGTTCAAAATATCTTTCCTGGGTATCAGACATTAAGGCAGTATCCCACTTGAACTACTCTTTCATTTTTGTAATAGTTTCCCCAAAGGTAATATCCTCTGGTGGGGAATCTCCTTCAATAGAGTCTTCATCTGGAGAGTAATAGTCCACAGGTGAAGCAATTTGGGAAATAGATTCCTCAGAAGAAGAGTAGGATTGCTCTGGTTCTTCTTCTTCTCCCTGATGAGTAGTGATTAGAGGTAGGGAGGAAGCAGAGGCTGGCCAAGGGTTCAGCACAGGAATGTTGGTAGGTGAAGGGCCTAAGGGCCATGAAGGTCTGCATTAGTGAGATGGTAAATGACTGCCAATCTAGAGTTCCTTGAGGCATACGGCTCAAGCGTTTAGTCTTTTGTTTTTTCTTTGTTGTCATGGGCTTATGAGTAGGTTTAGAGACAGAGGCCTGGGCTGGAGCAGGAGAAGTCTCAGTTGGCCGACCAAGTGTTGGCTCCCCCTCAACGTCGGTTATGGCCGGCGTCTGGATAAACTCCGTAGACATACTTTTCCTGGCTGCTGAAACAGCCTCTTCCAGAGGAGCCGTCAAAGCTGATGGAGTAATCTGGTGTCCCTCGGTCCCTAAATCGGTAGTCGGCGCGACATCTGACAGCAAAGCAGGATCAGGAGAAGGCCTGGAAACCTTGGCCTTCTTCTTCGGTTGTTTGGCTTGGGCGGCCAACTCAGGATCATCCTGAGAGTGAGGCATTTTAGTCTTTGATTTTCCAAATACATTAAATGCAGCCAGTTGGCTGTGCAGGGTCTTTGGCACGAAGGACTGACAAATGGGGCAGGCCTTATGGTCATGCTTCTTTCCTAAGCAAAACACACACCTGTCGTGAGAGTTTTTGTGACGTATCTGATGCCCGCAGTTACATTTGCTCTTTTTCTCAGACATTAGCTAAAGGGGAATCCTACAGCAACCAAACGCAAGCGTACGCAAGAGAAAAAATCCCCAATGGGGTACTTATCTTTAGAAGTCTTCGGTTGTAGGCACGAAGTGGTCAAAGTAACGTCATCTGCGGCTGAAAAGTTCTAAGGTCTGTGTGTGCAGACATCACTTTTACGGTCCCTGGTTTATGGCCCTGCATGTAACATCCCACGCACCTACAACAGCCAGGCTTTTGTTTTTGTATGCTTATGCTTTTGTATAGGAGCCGACATCAGGTCGCCTGAGGTGGGAAATCCCACAGTATGAATACTGCAACACAGGAATAGAAGGACATCAAGTGTTGTTTTTTCTTATTATTAACCAAAATCAATGTCCACCACAAAACCAAGAAATAAACTCAACGCTGCTCCGACACAATAAAGGCTGTCCAGTTGCCAAAATCATGAACTGTCTATGTATATTCCAAATACGACCACGGAATGATAAAATTTAAATAAATATTTATTTAACCACTTGAATAAAAAATCAAATACTACAACTAATTAATAAGTAAGTAACAGATCTAGCGCTTTCATCTCAACACTGAGACTTCTTCAGAATCCTGTTACCATATAAATTAATCTTTTCTTTTATAACAATTGATTGTCACTCATTGGTCTACAAAAGCTGACATCATTAATTATATAATTGTACAATTGATTGACACACTATGCTTTTCTTAGTAAGGCTGACCAAACGCTCAAAATACAAAAGAATTAACAGAAAACTACAAGAACTGAACACTGAGCCATATTGTCGGTTCTAAATACTTAATATCACTATAAAATATTTTGTCATGTAATAAAATAACTAAAAAAAAATATATGTATATATATATATATATATATATATATATATATATATATATATCAGTAGAGAATCAGCAATACAGCAAATATGGGCGTATATATATTGCCTACAGGTCTTACAAACCCTAGTAACATAGATCTACTACTGTCATAAACATCACAGTTGCTACAGTACTTCACTACTAATAAAATGCTACAGGAAATAGATATTTTATATATACAGTATACAATATATAGTATGAATATAAATATAAATATATATTTAAATATACATATAAATATAAATAATATTCCTAAAATACGAAGTATTAAATAATATGTATTGTATAAAATGTATCTTATTGTAAAAAAAATATATATATATATATATATATATATATATATATATATATACACACATATATATAAATAAATATCCAATTATATAACCAATTGTTAAAAAATTGTTAAAAAATTTTTAAAAATTCCATAGAAATAGATATTTAATAAAATTAATTAAATAAAATTCATATTAAGATTCTTTGTAAGAACTATTTATTTTTATTTTAATTTTATATATTCAACTTCCTAAACTAAATGTCACTTGTGTCTCTTGGGGTCCATTGCCAGTAATTTTAATGCTGGACTAATAGAAATGTGATCATTAAGTCCCTTACTACCACAGGCATCTAACCTAAGTTGCCAAATCATTTCTTTGTATTCTAAACGTGTCTCCCAGTCCCCTCCTCTTTCTGGGTATACGATTTCCTCCAATACCCAGAACTTAAAATCAGCTTGTGTACATGTCAAAGCATGTCTAAAAAGTGCATTGTTGTCATTACGTTTGTTAATATCTCTCATGTGCTCATATATTCTAGATCTAAGGTGGCGTTCAGTTTTCCCAATATAATAACATTCACAAGCTTTGCAGAATATTAAATACACCACCCCTCTTGAATAACAGCTATAATATTTCTTAGCTTTAAGTGTAACCTGCAAGCTTGGAATTCTAACCTCCTTCAGTCCAGCAATATAACAACATTGTGCACATCTACCACATGCAAAACTCCCATGTTTTTTCATACTTCCACTACTGATAGTTTTGTCCTTCTCAATAATATTCTTGATATTCCTATTTCTTCTAAAGCTGAATTTAATCCTATTTTGAAAAACATCCGTTCTGACTGCCATATTTCTAAACATTTCCCATGTGTCATGTATACTTTTTTTTCAACCAACCTATACCCTTGGTGGTAGGTGAGGGTCAAATACGGTGTGACCCCCTCCTTAATTCCCTCTTGTATATTCAAACTATTGTTCGTACAATTCACATTGTTTACATATTGGTTGTTAAAGGCAGTGTTAACTACTGTAGTGGCATTAAAAACTAACACACCATCTTTAGCCAATAAAGGAATATATTTAACACCTCTTCCTGCTGTTACATATTCCTTAATAGGACTGATAAAATCCACGGGATATCCTCTGTCTAAAAACATTTTCTCTATATTGTTAATTTCGTTTAAAAATTCTGCCTCATCTGAAATCATTCTGGCCATACTAATCATCTGTCCCTTGACAATATTCTTTTTGAGTTGATAAGGATGATCACTATTGAAATGTAAGTATGCATTAGAGTAGTGTTCTTTTCTAAAAATGTTTGATTTATAACACTTATTGTCGTAGTCTTTACTCAGTTTTATATCCAAATAGTGAATTTCATTTCTCCCAACTTCGTATGTAAATTGCAAAAATGAAGTTTTCTGATTAATGTAATAAATAAATTCCTTCACCTTGTCATAGGACCCAGTCCATAGGACAAAAATATCGTCCAAAAAACGAAGGTATTGGCCAATATATTGACTATATATAGAATTTAAAACATATTTGCTTTCCCAAAATAGCATTACTATATTAGCAAATGCTGGGGCACAGGCTGAACCCATGGCAACTCCATTTTTCTGGTGGTAGTAATCACCCTCAAAATACATATAATTGTACTTTAAAACCAATTCCATGCTTTCTAAAACTATTCTAAATTCTTCAGCTGTTAAAATATTCATTTCCTGTTGCATATTCTCAAACCATTCTAAACCTAAAACCTGGGGGATGACAGAAAACAAATCCTTGACATCGATAGTAATGAAAATAATTTCGTCCATATAAATACTTTTCCCAACTTTTTGCAAAAAGTCCCAAGAGTCTACTAAAATATGATTATATTTATTATAAAATTTTTTAACTTTTGTATCAACATAAATTGCCAAAGTCTGCATTTTAGATCCTTGGGAAGCCACAATAGGTCTCAATGGGGGGTTAGACAAAGATTTATGGGTTTTGGGTATACCAAAAATAACAGGTACCACAGGTTTTTGTACCTTTAAAAAATTGTATAATTTAATATCTATCATTCCTGTGAGTAAATTATCCTCTAAAACTAAATCAATTTTCCTATATGAAATGTTAATTTCGTTTCTAGTAACCAAACTGCAATGTTCTTCAATATCCAAAATATCTTTCATCCTCTTGATATAATCCCATTTGTCCATTACCACCACCCCTCCCCCCTTATCGGGCTTCATTATTCGTATCTTATCATTATTGCTCAAGTTTTTTAATAAATTAGCCTCAGCCATTGTCAAATTGTTCCTCATTTTTCTTCCTTTCCTATATTCACTGCGAACTCTGTTAATGACACATTTTTCAAAATTTAAGATTTCATGTTGAAGTGGGGGGTTGTAAGTACTGTGTCTAGTTAAACTCTCCACTCTATCTTGTACTACTTTGTCTTTATACATATGTTGAAAATTCAATTTACGTGTGAACATCCTGATGTCTAATATTATATTCTCTATTTTAGGCTTGTTTACGGGAACAAAAGTAAAACCTTTAATAAATAAGTTAAAAAATTCCTCACTGATAACCATATCAGTGTAATTAAAAATATTGAAATTATTAAAAGTATTGAGTATAGCAACCTGCTGTTCTTGTTCTACAAAAGTAAATCCCCCATTCAAGTCTTCTATAACTACATTGTCCATCTTCATTTCAAAGTCCCCTATCTGTATATTCTCCCCATCTGTTGTACATTGTTGGTCATTGTTGCCTGTGCATAGGAGGGTTGCTGAGTTCGATTTCTCAGCCTCTCTGACCTCCTCGGTTCCTCCATCTCTAAAGGGATCTGTGTTCTATCAATATTTTTGTCACCATCACCAGGATGAAATTGTTCATGTCTGTAATAACCATATTCTTGTACATCTTGATTCCTATGTCTATCCCATCCTATTCCCCCTTGTCTGTAGTTCCTACTATCTCCATTTTGTCTATATTTATGAGACACCTTATTTTGTCCAAAGCATTTAGTTTTTGTTTCACCCAAGTAGGCAAAACCATTTTCATATTCGTATATATCCCTTTCTAATTTCTTTAGTTTTCTGTTGATGTTAGTGTTGGTAACAAAATCAATGAGGTGCAAAACTTTAAAATAAACATATTTGTATTCCTCAACTGGGAATAACAAATCTGTACTAATTTCTTTGTATAAATTGTCTATCTCTTTCTTTTTAAATTCCATAATTTCTGTATTATGTTTTATCATTAATTTTAACATAGCCAGCCCACAATCGTTCAGTATATCACAAACACATTTAAAAAACTTTTTATCCTCATTGGCATTATTTGGAAACTTGTTTAGTCTTAAACCTTTTGGTACTATTTTTTGCTTAATACACTTGTCAAAGTACCAATTCTCAATCGCAAGAGATTTGTATTTGGTTAACAAAGTTTTAAACATCTTACACTTGTCCTTGTAAGTCATCTCCTTTCCATTATGGTTGTATTTTTCAGTTACGTTCGTTTGAAAGGATTTATTTAACCATATATTGAAGTCTACATCCTTATAAGAATCGATAAACTGTTGTCTAGTTATTTCTTCGTTAAATTCCAAATTTTGTTGGTTTCCTTCCTCAACCCTCCGGTTAACACGATCCAGTCTAGGCCATCTTCCTCCCGTTACCGCGTTGCGCCCCTCTGATGTCACTCCAGCGACCACATTCCCTCTCGGGCTGCTCTGTGCACATGGGATATCGTGGGTGGAACTACTAGGTGTACCATCACTTTGAGAATGGGTCTGTATGACCCTCAACAGTTCATTTAACATGACACTGTTATCCACAGCTTGGTAGGACTCCTCATAGCCGGAACGGCAATAATTGACAACTAGTAACCAAAATCAATGTCCACCACAAAACCAAGAAATAAACTCAATGCTGCTCCGACACAATAAAGGCTGTCCAATTGCCAAAATCATGAACTGTCTATGTATATTCCAAATACGACCACGGAATAATAAAATTAAAATAAATATTTATTTAACCACTTGAATAAAAATCAAATACTACAACTAATTAATAAGTAAGTAACAGATTTAGCGCTTTCATCTCAACACTGAGACTTCTTCAGAATCCTGTTACCATATAAATTAATATTTTCTGTTATAACAATTGATTGTCACTCATTGGTCTACAAAAGCTGACCGTTAATTATATAATTGTACAATTGATTGACACACTATGCTTTTCTTAGTAAGGCTGACTAAACGCTCAAAATACAAAAGAATTAACAGAAAACTACAAGAACTGAACACTGAGCCATATTGTCGGTTCAAAATATTTAATATCACTATAAAATATTTTGTCATGTAATAAAATAACTAAAATCAGCAATACAACAAATATGGGCGTATATATATTGCCTACAGGTCTTACAAACTCTAGTAACATAGATCTACTACTGTCATAAACATCACAGTTGCTACAGTACTTCACTACTAATAAAGTGCTACAGGAAATAGATATTTTATATATACAGTATACAATATATAGTATGAATATAAATATAAATATAAATATATATTTAAATATACATATAAATATAAATAATATTCCTACAATACGGAGTATTAAATAATATGTATTGTATACAATGTATCTTATTGTAAAAAAAATATATATATACATATATATAAATAAATATCCAATTATATAACCAATTGTTAAAAAATTGTTAAAAAAATGTTAAAAATTCCATAGAAATATATATTTAATAAAATTCATATTAAGATTCTTTGTAAGAACTATTTATTTTTATTTTAATTTTATATATTCAACTTCCTAAACTAAATGTCACTTGTGTCTCTTGGGGTCCATTGCCAGTAATTTTAATGCTGGACTAATAGAAATGTGATCATTAAGTCCCTTACTACCACAGGCATCTAACCTAAGTTTCCAAATCATTTCTTTGTATTCTAAACGTGTCTCCCAGTCCCCTCCTCTTTCCGGGTATACGATTTCCTCCAATACCCAGAACTTAAAATCAGTTTGTGTACATGTCAAAGCATGTCTAAAAAGTGCATTGTTGGTTGAAAAAAAGTATACACGACACATGGGAAATGTTTAGAAATATGGCAGTCAGAACGGATGTTTTTCAAAATAGGATTAAATTTAGCTTTAGAAGAAATAGGAATATCAAGAATATTATTGAGAAGGACAAAACTATCAGTAGTGGAAGTATGAAAAAATATGGGAGTTTTGCATGTGGTAGATGTGCACACTGTTGTTATATTGCTGGACTGAAGGAGGTTAGAATTCCAAGCTTGCAGGTTACACTTAAAGCTAAGAAATATTATAGCTGTTATTCAAGAGGGGTGGTGTATTTAGTATTCTGCAAAGCTTGTAAATGTTATTATATTGGGAAAACTGAACGCCACCTTAGATCTAGAATATATGAGCACATGAGAGATATTAACAAACGTAATGACAACAATGCACTTTTTAGACATGCTTTGACATGTACACAAGCTGATTTTAAGTTCTGGGTATTGGAGGAAATCGTATACCCAGAAAGAGGAGGGGACTGGGAGACACGTTTAGAATACAAAGAAATGATTTGGCAACTTAGGTTAGATGCCTGTGGTAGTAAGGGACTTAATGATCACATTTCTATTAGTCCAGCATTAAAATTACTGGCAATGGAACCCAAGAGACACAAGTAACATTTAGTTTAGGAAGTTGAATATATAAAATTAAAATAAAAATAAATAGTTCTTACAAAGAATCTTAATATGAATTTTATTTAATTAATTTTATTAAATATCTATTTCTATGGAATTTTTAACATTTTTTTAACAATTTTTTAACTGGTTATATAATTGGATATTTATTTATATATATGTATATATTTATATTTTTTTTACAATAAGATACATTTTATACAATACATATTATTTAATACTTCGTATTTTAGGAATATTATTTATATTTATATGTATATTTAAATATATATTTATATTTATATTCATACTATATATTGTATACTGTATATATAAAATATCTATTTCCTGTAGCACTTTATTAGTAGAGAAGTACTGTAGCAACTGTGATGTTTATGACAGTAGTAGATCTATGTTACTAGGGTTTGTAAGACCTGTAGGCAATATATATACGCCCATATCTGTTGTATTGCTGATTCTCTACTTATATATATATATATATATATATATTTTAGTTATTTTATTACATGACAAAATATTTTATAGTGATATTAAGTATTTTGAACCGACAATATGGCTCAGTGTTCAGTTCTTGTAGTTTTCTGTTAATTCTTTTGTATTTTGAGCGTTTAGTCAGCCTTACTAAGAAAAGCATAGTGTGTCAATCAATTGTACAATTATATAATTAATGATGTCAGCTTTTGTAGACCAATGAGTGACAATCAATTGTTATAAAAGAAAAGATTAATTTATATGGTAACAGGATTCTGAAGAAGTCTCAGTGTTGAGATGAAAGCGCTAAATCTGTTACTTACTTATTAATTAGTTGTAGTATTTGATTTTTATTCAAGTGGTTAAATAAATATTTATTTTAATTTTATCATTCCGTGGTCGTATTTGGAATATACATAAGACAGTTCGTGATTTTGGCAATTGGACAGCCTTTATTATGTCGGAGCAGCATTGAGTTTTTTTCTTATTATTCATAGGCAGAAGGAATTGAGAGAAGGGTGACACACAGGATAGAAGGACAGTAAAGGTTAGACCGTATATAGTGTATTGTAGTTACAATAAGTAGCAGCATGTAAAGAGATTATCCTGGGAATGCACAGGAGCATAGCAAGTGTTTTCTAAGGTGTTCTTTTAGGAGTAGTTTGAAATTGTGCCTGTCTGGGTTATTTAGGATGTGTTGCGGGAGTAAGGTCCAGGTATTGGCTACTTTATTGGAGTAGAGGGAGTCTCCATAGTAGTTATCTGATTTGGGTACCTTTCGAATTCATTTGTCAGATGATCTAAGGGACCTGGGATTGGTGTTTTTTTGAACTAGGTCAATGAGAATGGGGCAGTTGTTGGGATTGTGGATTATACTGTGGGTGGTGGTTAGTTGGTTGAGAGATAATAGGATGGGTAGTTCAATCCAGTTGAGTTGGTGAAGGGCGTAACAGTGGTGTTTTTTATGGGGTATGTTAGTGGCAAACTTAGCTATTTTGCTAAAATAGGTTTCTAGGTTGTTTAATCTGGTTTTGTGCAGACTGGAAAGATTTGGGAGCAGTAGATTAGGGTAGACAGTAGGTGGGATCTGGCTGTGGCTAGCCTGGTACTGTTGGTTAGGAATACTTTTGCCCTGTACAGTGAGCCGAGTTTGGAGTGAACTTTTTTGATTGTAAGGGATATGTGTTCAAATTCTAGACAATCATCTACTGTTTCTCATAGGAGTTTAGTATGGTTGACCGGTTCTATTTTTGTGCCATTAGAGGAACAGACAGTGATAGGGGGTGGCTTAGTTTTGTTTGGGTTGAGTATTACATGGTGGTTAGAGATAGCTTTTTATGTCTTGGGGAGGTTTTTTAGTTTTGTCTTGAAGTTCCTGAGGTGTGGCGGCAGAGCAGATGAGAGAGGCATCATTGGCGTATTGAATGATGGAGGCTAGATGAGTGGAGGTAGTGAGGTTATTGGTAAATATGAAAAGAGGTCGAAGGATGGATCCTTGGGGTACTCCGACAGAGACTGATAGTAGGGAGGAGAGTTTGTTTCCCATTTGGTAGATTGTTGTCGGTGTGAAAGGTAGCTGTGAAACCAGGTCAGGGATGCTGGACTGAGGTCATATATGGCTAACATGAGAAAAATTTGGTGGGATACCGTATTGAAAGCTTTGGACATAGAGAAAGATAGATGTGACTAGGTGGCCTTCATTTTTAGGAGGTTTACAGTGTTAATGAAAGTTAAGAGAGAGGTATTAGTACTGTACTTGGGACAGAAGTCGTGTTGTGAGTTGGACAGAAGGTTGTTCTTTAGAAACAGAAGTCGTGTTGTGAGTTGGACAGAAGGTTGTTCTTTAGAAACAGAAGCCGTGTTGTGAGTTGGATAGAAGGTTGTTCTTTAGAAAGAAGTCAAGGAGTTGTTGATGAATGCACTTTTCGAAGATTTTGGCTAGGGGAGAGAATGGAGATGGGTCAGTAATTTCAGAAGTCTGTAGAGGGGCCGCCTTTGTTTAGGGGGATGATATGTGATATCTTCCAAGAAGGACATACTGTTCAGAGATAGAGTGCTTAATTAAAATAGATATAGGGTAGGAGATAGTGTTAGCAGCTAGATTTAGAAAGTGTGATGGCAACAATGTGACAGTTAGTTTGCTAATGTGGAGAGAAGAGAGTGAGAATGGTAGCAAGTTATACTTGCAGCAATTCACATTACATATAGAAAGAAAAACTATTTGCATTTGACTTTAGCGCATCTTAAGAAGCCACAACTGAGTGGTATTATCACACAAGTTAGTACTACGTGCCTGTAGTGAGTTCTGCAGGTCAGATAACCAGCAAAAAATACTACTGCAAGTTAGCTGTTATATTAAAAGCTTCCTCTGCATGTATGTAATCATATACTCAGCAAGCATAGCATTAAACACTGTCAAATAGTCATAGATAATGGACAAATAAGACTACATCTTAACCATGATGAATACATAAAGTAGACTTGTTCCAGTTACCAAACATTATGAGCTAAATAATTACTGAAAAATAGAAGCAAGTAAATACGCTTACGGCAGTATGTGTTCAGTAGGTTATCTGCCTTTCAAAAGTTTGCCAGGCACATGCAAAATTAAGCAGCAGTTAACTTAAAATAATGAAACAGCTAAGCAGCTATAATGCCAGAAAGTCTTCGCTGGTTTATCAAACACACCGAATTACTGCTAGTAAAAAAAATGTGTTTGTAGCATACATTTAAATGTATAGTAGCTTAATCTGAGCATTCACAATTTAAACACTTATCAAAACCAAAGAAAAAAACACAAAAACCTAATAAAACCAAAAGGCGTACACAGATTTGGAGTACCAAACAGCTTTAATCCTGGTACCTCGGCATTTCGCCTTCAAGGGATATCAACATATCAAATTCTAATGCTTAAATATACTAAATAATTAAACAATTACGTTTCAGAATTTGTCTATACATCCCACTTTTAAAGTGACCAGTGCACATTATACATAAACACATCCCTTAGTCATAATAATGTGCACTGGTCACTTTAAAAGTGGGATGTATAGACAAATTTTGAAACATAATTGCTTAGCATATTTAAGCTTTAGAATTTGATATGCTGATATCCCTTGAAGGAAAAATGCCGAGGTACCAGCTGTTTGGTACTTCAAATCTGTGTACGCCTTTTGGATTTATTACATTCACAATTTAAGCCATACAAATTGAGCAAATCATTGGTCAGATATACATAGCCCGGATCTACTTTTAAATATTACCAGTCCTTGGTTGTGTGTCCTTTCTAATTACAGTAATACAGTGGCAAGAAAAAGTACAGAGCTGTGTAATACAGGCTAAGGTTTACTTAAATTAGTTCTATTCACCCTATTGTACAGCAGGTGCAAAGAATCCAGTATCAATAATTATTTGTCACATAAATACTCTAAATCATGTTGAGCAACCACTATTATCTAAACAGAAGTATTCAAGAATACAAAAATCAGCCACATAGCTTGAGATTACATGAGTAAACAGACAATATACCTTTTAAGATAAAGCAATGGCTTGGCCTCTCATCACCAGAACCTGAGAATAGGGTACGAGTGCTAGTAGAGCGAATGGAGAGAAAAAAGATGGCGCCAAATGCCAAACAGAGGCTTTTCTATGGCCCAGAGATTGTTGGGAATTTAGGAGGGGTGACAGGAGGAATCACAGGTAGAGGTAAAAAAGGGAGTGTAGGGAGGATGTGAAAGAGGGAGGGGTTAGACCTGGGATGGAGCTGTGGGTGGAAAGAAAAAAAAACAATCTCTTTACAGGAAAGAGAGAGAGCAAAGGTAAGTATTACCATGTGGGGAGCTAAATGAATAAAATCTCCACCAAAAGGTCATTTGAGGGGGCCTTCATACACACTTCTTCTGTCTGCCATATCCACAGAAAACCAAACTGGTGAAAGATTCCAACATGTTTAACTGCCACAAAGTACTTTTCAAGAGAAGGACATGCAAACATGAGACCTTTTACTGAAGACAGTAAAAATCAAGATCAAAACTCTAAGGACAGCAAAAAAAGAAGACATGGGCACCAGGGACAGGCTCTCTTTTGTAGCTGATGCAACATTTAACACATGCAACAACAAAAGTGAGAGACTGTCCCTGAGTGGAGTTAGGTAAATAATACAGATGGCCTCATTGCTACGATATCATACCAGTAAGGACACAAGACAAGCAACCCTCATGCTCTCCTGGGTGACTTATCCTGATGATTTAGCAGTAATCTGTCTTCACCAGAGAACAATCAGCTTGACTCTTATTAGGGGTAGCATGATGGTCAGCTAGTGGGGGGGGGGGGGGGTTCAAAAAATATATAAAAAAATGCCTTAGCTTAGAATTTCTGCAATGAGTTTAAACAATGGGTATAGCTTGTCTTTTGTATTTTAAATGTCAGCATACCCAAAAGCAGTGTCCTGTCCCTATGGGTGAAGGTATGTTACAGGCCACGTAACACAATCAAACAAATTGCCATCCTACAAAGTGAAAGCTTTAATCGTCACAAAACCCTCACAAGGGGGGCCCCATACACAACTGCATACAAAAATCTTAGATCCTAAATGCAGTTGATCTAGAAATGGAATACAGACAATTGCTCTTCCATATCCCCAACAAAGAATCTTGCTCCCTAATCAGAAGTCAGTGAGAAAGAAGGCAAACAGATTCATCTTTGTGGTGCCCACTCCAAAGTCAGATGGAGTAAAACGTCCCAACATAGTTGCCATTTAAGACACTTAGATGAATTCTGTAACTCACATAATAAAGATGAACTCAAGTAATTCACCAAAGTACTGTGGTCCCATGACAGGTGGACAACTGTCAAATGAGCCAGCGAGAAAGACAAACTCTTACAACTTAATGGTAACCCTGCATCACTTGTGACTGACCATGATGCTGCTCGAGATTACCTGCAGAACACCTTGCTCCAGAATTTATGTAGGTCCTGATGGCAAACTGCACTGCTAAATTTTCCTTTGAGTTAATATTTAGGTCCATCTGAGTGAGAGATGAAGAAACCTATGCTACTCAAGACAAACCAATATCCAACATGGTTGTCATCAGAACTTGATCAAAAAGACGAGGAAGAAAAATGGCCTGCCAGCACTTTGCTGGGTTGTTGCTACCTAACATTGTAGGTTCTTGAGTAACAGCAGAATAAACTGAATATCTGTGTCCAAGGGTCGGCTGACTGGTCCAAAGGGATCCTCAAGCAGTGCTGAACTCTCCCCACTGTAATGATGAATTTGTCATTCTGCCTCATTGTGATACTGGCTAACACAAATCCCAGGATGCTGGGAAGCAGCCTAGTTGACACAGTACGCGCAGTTATTACCCACTGAAACAGAATAATATTTTATGTATCCTTTCTGAGTCAGAAAAAGTCTTTCTTGCACTGTATTCTAAAGAACCTCTAGGAAATAATACTTCTCATAAGGAAAAATACAATTTTTTTCTTATTGGCAGAAAGGTCCAAATAACCCACAAAGGAATTATAAAACTCTCTATCTTTCTCAAGACTAGTCTTGCATTAAGATGCTGCACAGGCCACTACAAATATGACTGTGCCCAGCTCTGTGGCACACAAGGATAAAGCACTTAACTATCACCCAAGCAATCAGAGTTCAGTTAGTTTTATGAGCACTGGTACAGCCAGCCAGAGGAGAGTGACAGTAAGTAGCTGAAACCCGCTTGCCCATTCTATGGAGAGGGAGATATGCTTTTGGTGCACATGGAGGTCTGCATAAGGTCATGACTGCGGATGCAGGCTTGGCAATCTCAAGTCAGTGATAGTAACCCTCATTTGCATGTGTGGTCGGAAGCACGCTAATGCACAGGGATAAGATAGAAGACTCTGTGGTTATGTGTGCACAGGTCATCTACTGGGAGGGGGACTAGGGTTTTAACAGAAATGCCCTCATTGCCAGGATGCCAGTGAGGACAGGAAACATCCTCCTTGTTTGCCTGTCTGATGAAGAAGGGAATAAATGAGCTCAAGACCAACAGGTGGAGGCTCAATGGTTGGTAGACATTGAGGAAAAAGCACAGAGGAAAATATGACTGGCCTACAATCAGGGACCTACTACAGCAGGATCAGACATTTGGAAAAAAGAGGTTCTAGATGGGGGGTGCTGAACTTCCCAAGAAAAAGGGCTGACTTTTTCTTCTTGGCAGTAAGGCCCAAATAATCCAGAAAAGGAATTACAAAACCTCTTCTGAATGAGTTTGGATTAAGCAGCTGCCCATCCAAGGATAAATATGACTTCCCTGCAATTAGAGAGTTATTACTGTTGGGACTGGGGATTTGGAAATAAGTCTGGAAGCAGCAGTTATTCCAGAATGGAGAAATGCAAACTGGTAATAATGTCCTAACTGAAAAGTGAAAAGCATGCTATATGGTGTGAAAAGGTGGCATGCCAGCATTACTCCTTTTACTCTATCTGCAGCAGCAATGGAATCAGGCTCTATAGTATCATCATTTTGTGGCTGTGATAAGGCTCAAAAGACCCAAAACAGGCCTCTAATGAGCTCTTTTACATTTTTCCTTTCATGCACTAAAAGAATCTTAATAATATTGCTTTGAAAGGTGAGGAAATGTTTCTATGACTCTTTTTACTTATATTTCCTTTATATGTTGTCTTTGACATTTCTGAGATTAGTTGCAAAACTGTAGTGGATTAAAACAAATGACTGTGCTTCCTTGTTTTAGCATGTTTCTCATCCACAAATCAGTGGAAATGAATTTCCTCCTGTTGGAAATGGTGCTATCCTGCTCATTTTTGTATTGCCAGCATTGTAAACATGAAAACTAAGCACCTTAAAATGAGTAGCCAAAATATTTCTGTCTTCAGAAAACAAGTCAAACTTCTTCTGAACTTCACAAGTAATGAAGCATTATCCTGAAGAAAAATGTGGAATAAAAAGAAGGAAACTTTTACCAGATATGGCAGTTATAAATGCCCTCTAAATCTGGTGAATGGGACTACATTCACTGATTTTCCAAAGAAATATCAGAAAAAAATGTTCAGCCATTGATTAAATGTACTATCAAAATACAACAATTGTCTTCAAACTTATAATTCGCAACATCTTACTGCAATAATTCTGGACAAATGCAAAAATAATGGTGGGGAAATGCCAAAAATCAAGGACATTTTAAATATTGCTCTGAGAATGTTTTAAGAATAACAGGTTTTGCATTAGCATGCATCTTAACCAGTCCTGGTCCTGCACATGCTCATCACCAGGTTAAGACTTTGTGCTCACTGAAAAATAATCTCCAAATACTATCCTTAAACAGAATACACTCAACCTCTAAATGCAATGACAAAACAAATTTTATATATAACTGCTGCCTGTACAATCCACTAAATTGCTTGTGGCCTTTCTCTTCAGTAACTTCTACCGCTGTAAAATCTTAGAATGTATAAATATAACTACAGCATGTGTATAAACATAAATAGAAAAATAATTACTCTGTAATTATCTGGAACTTGTATAATGCAATATAAGCAAATAGAGCTTTTCTCCTTGAGCCTCTGCTGAAAATGGGTATTACCCAGTTGGACTTTCCCAGTAAACAAAGACAAATAAATATAATAAATAATTTTCTGAAGGATATGAATAATGAAACTCAGATGTCTGTAATTATTTAGTAACTTCAGTCCTCAATGATTTTGCCAAATAAAAATATGAGGAACAGGGCTAAAATATGAGGCAAAAATCTGGAACTTCTGCAAAATTCTGGTCACTGACAGGTATGCTACAAATTCAATACCAAATCAGCATAATCCAAGAAAACAGCGGTTGTGATGTTTCTACTAGAAAATATATCAAAAGTGTGACATACACTGACATACTTACTATTTTACAAGACAGCTCTGATTTTCCATATAGAAAAGGCAGAGTCATAAGAATTCCAACTTAGGATATGTCATCATTTGAAGGACTCGGTCACCAACCACTATTCAGAAGACTCAAATGAATTCAAGTCATTGTTTTTATAAAAATAAATACACATTCAACATTTTCTTGAAGTAAAACCCTCAGTTTCTCCAGCATCTCTGCTAACTTGTTTGTTTGAAGAGAAACTGAGGCACCCCAAAAGTTTACCAGTGACCATGAATAAACATAATAACTCCTCATAAAAAGAAGTTCATTTTATTTTCCACTTAATTTCTTCACCTTATTATACAATGGTTTGGCAGTTTTATCCTCTTCTCAACCCTTTCAGATCAACTCCGTTACACTTACAAGGAAAAATGTCATATAAACAACTATTCTACTTGCTCAGTTTTAAAGGCTCCTATACATGACTCTTAGGCTTAGTGAAAAATAAAAACGGAATAAAAAACAAAAAGGCAACTTTCAGTGACACGGTATGGAAAAAGAAAAACAGTCAGTCACAAACAACCCCCAAACAGTCCTCAAAACAATCACTTTAAAATCCTGGCATGTTTCACTTTGTTCAGCTAATTGTTTTGATTAAACAGTTTGATTTACTTGCTAGATCAGGGCCCATCTCTAAATTGGAAGAATGCAAAGTTCCTGCAATCACAGCTGCACAGGTAAACACACTATCCAAAGCCAAGAACACAGCATCCATGGGACCTGACAACATCCCATGCTGCGTTCTACATAAACTACAGAACGAACTGGCACCCCACCTAAATCAATGTTCAATCATAGCCTCACCTCAGGCTTTGTGCCCTCTGAATGGCGCACAGCAACGGTTATCCCACTCCACAAAGGGGGAGCCACCACGGACCCCGGGAACTACCGCCCCATTAGCCTGACAAGCCTGGTCTGCACCATCATGGAACTTATAAACAATGACATTGGTAATCTCCAAACTCTGGACCCTACCCAGTTCGGGTGTGTAAAAGGCAGATCATGTCTCCTAAACCTGATAGACTTCTTTGAAGTGGTCACCAAAGCCGTAGATGAGGGTAAGGTGGTTCACACAGCCTATCTAGATCTCGCCAAGGCTTTCGACACCATCCCCCACTCTGGAATTATAGATAAACTCACTAAACTAGGTACAAATCCTTATGTCACAAGATGAGTTGCCAATGGGCTCACTGACAGAACCCACACTGTGAAAGTAGCAGACTCTAAATCCAACTTCAGACCAGTGACAAGTGGAGTACCACAGGGTTCAGTCCTAGGTCCTCTCCTGTTTGGTATCTACTTCTCTGAAGTACAGGCTAACAGAGAAGGTCTTTGGCTAACAAAGTTCACAGATGACTGCAAACTCGGAGCCATAATCAAAACTCTTAACGAAGTGGACATCCTATAAAAGGGCCTCACCGTGACAGATGCCTGGTGTCAAAGCCATGGCTTCAAGCTCAATGCCAAAAAGTGCATTGTCATCCCTTTTGGTAAAAACTCTGTACCCATGAACTACCACATAGGCGGTAGTCTACTTAACACTGAAAGTGTGGTAAGAGACCTTGGGACACAGGTGGACAGTAGTCTCTCCTTTGATAATCACATCACCACAGTAGTCAGGAAATCCTTCTACATGGCACACCTCATCACAAAAGGTTTCTCATCCAGGAAAAAAGAGGTCATTGTTCTTCTCTACTCATCACTCATTAGACCCATTATAGAGTACAATGCCCCTTTTAGTATGTACCTCACAAGACATCTACAAAAACTGGAAAGGCCTCAGAAATACCTCACAAAGAGGATTACTGGCCTCAAACAGATGCCCTACGCAGACCGTCTCAAAAAACTCCAGCTTGTCGCATATCGCCTACTCAGAGGCGATCTCTGCCTAACATACAAAGCTATGTCAAACCCAGAGCTGTTGGACATGCTCCACTTAAAGACATCCCAATCTCTCCGAGCTACATGCTCTAGGGACCTAAACCTTGTCACCACAATAAACAGAACATCCTGGAGGGATAGATTCCTGTCCCAGAGACTTCCCATACTCTGGAACAAACTACCTATCTGTATCAAGCAAAGCTCCTCATTAGCATTCAAGAAAAATCTTGATGATTGGATGGGAGATAGGAAATTCACCCCGGGGATCACTTCTGTGGCTCTGCTTGACAGGGGCACAGGAAAATCATTTTCTTGGGTGGCAAAAGCCAGGGTACCGTTTGGCTAGGCTTATATAGGCCCTACGGCCAATAACTTAGTACCTACCTATGAACCTATATTTTCAGTACATGGAGGACAAGATGAAAATAAGATACTACTGCACTGTACTGTACTGATCAGAAAAACAAAAACAAGAATAATTCATAGGTGAATACTAGGCTAACAACCACTAATGCCCTTAAAAGCCTAGCAGTGCAACCCAAATGAGACTCACAAATTTGATTTATATGGGTGATTTACTGACTACCTCTGTCCATCACAGACACAGGAGCCAGCCAGGGGTGAATTTCTGATTACCCATTCACTGTTCCAAACTGCACTTAATTACGGATAGGGAGGAACTTTGCTTCATACAGATGGCAAGCCTATTCTTGAGAATGAGACTTCTCTGAGAAACACATCTGTCTCTCCAACATGTCCTTTTTATGTTGCAAGCAAAATTTAGGTCTTTTAATCCAGACATTCTGACGATGTTTGTTTTTTGGATGTGCAAAAGATTCATCAAAACAATGTCCAAGGATGCCTTGTATGCCTGCAAAGATCACCTCTCAGAAGTCTGTACAACACCAAGTAAAGGGACAGGGCTTTGAGGTGATCAGTGCAGGACATTATGTTTACTCCCTGTATTCTTTTTGTAAGGAACCTCTGTGAATGCTCCAGTTGCTACATGTGTCTGGTCAGGTACACACCAAAGGGGACATTATACCCCATGATGGGTCTGATGAGGGCCAACTAGAGTGATATGATGAAGAGGACCTAGATGCCATGCTCCTGCTTAAACATTGAACAACACAGAAGGATGTTATTACCTTGGGCATATGTTGGTTGAAGGCTAGGTTACTAACTACATGAGTTTCCAGATCCCTGACTAGTGAATCAACTTTTAAGAGTGTTTTACTGAAGGTGTAGTTACCCAGAGTGGCATATGTCCTAAAAGGTAGTATAATGCATTTCTTGTTATTGAGTTTTAAGCCATGGTTTTGGCACCAAGTGTTTGTCTGTATTAGACTTTTCTGAAGGGTGTCCTCATCTTGGGGGGATTCAATGACTGCTCCCAGTTTACAATCATCTGCAAACTTGGTTAGCCTGAGGCTTTTGACATCCCAGAAGTAGATGTCAAAGAGAAGTGGACCTAGAACAGAGCGCTGTGGGACTCCACTGGTAAACGGCATCACCAATTCTAACCTTCTGGGTTCTATAAGTGAGCCACCTAGCTATCCAGTGCATTATACCTAGTTCTGTAAGTCTGTTGACAATGCATGAGTTGGGTATGGTATCAAATGTCCAGATCTAGGTAAGCAGTATGCACCGTTATCCCCTCATCCATACCCTTAGTGACCTTTTCAAATAAAGTCCACGAGATTCAGTAAGCATGACCTTCTTTTGACAAAGTCAAACTGGGATGAATCCAGTGTCTGGATGTCTCCTATTTCCTTGTGATAATTTCCATGATAATTCTTTCCAAGGCATTACAAATAAGACTAGTCAGACTAATGGCTCTGTAGTTTCCATTATCTCTTGAAGGTCCTCCATTATGAAGGGGGATGACTGTTGCAGTCCTCCATTCACATGGCACAAAGCCTGTTTTAAGACAACAGTTAAATAATGACTCCAGGAGTCCTGATAAGCCATACTTTAGACTATCCAGGAGGCATCCTGGGATGTTTTTGGGGCCCACTGAGGCCATGTTCTTGGCTTTAGTGAGTGCAGCCAGTACATGCTCCCTAGTTATTGTTGGAAGGGTTATGTTTGAGATTATTATTGGGGGAAGGTTAGGGGTGGGGTAAATCTGGAACTGAATTTGTCCGCTAACAGGTTCACTATATTGCCAGGCTCAGTGAATGTGGCACCATTAATCACCCGTTCAGCACACTGCTGTGTGCTGCCCTTGGGGTTTCTGACATAGCTGTAGAAGGTCTTATGGTTATCCTTCATCAGGGAGGATAACTTAACCTCAAAGTTGCCTTTGCTTGACCTAATTAGCCCTCTTAGTTGCCTATTTTCTTTGATGAGAGCGTTTTTATCTTTACAGGAATTACCCTTCCTTTTTTTGCCATAATTTTTTCCCTTTTGTTGTATATCCTGTTTTGAGATGGCACCAGGGCAATTTGTTTCTGGGGCTAGTTCTGAGCTTACTTCTGGTAGGTACAGCAGCTACTGACATTGTACACAGTTTCTGAGAGAAATTCAGCATAAGCTGGTGTGTTCTTGAGGTTTGGAGGGGCACTGAATTTTGACAGACCATCACTTAATAATAGGTAGTTTGTCTTGGAATAGTTCCTGTTAATGGTTTTAATGGGATTACAGAGTTTATTTTGATTTCAAAGGAGACTGCTTTATGGTTGGACTTTACCAGGGAGGATGATACATTGAAGGGGTGCAGTATTCTCCCATATTTGCGAGCATGAGGTCCAGTATGTTGGGGCCTCTAGTGGACATATTCAGTATTTGGTCAAGGCTATTTGTATTTATGAAGTCCAGCAATCTGTCCGTATGCCTGTAGATTTGAGTCCGTATACGATTCCCAGTTATAGAAAGGTAATTAAAGTCTCCCACAAATAGTGTATTTGGTATTTGGTTTAATGGTAAGTGTCTCCAGTAGGTCGAAGTATGCACTGTGAGCTTTTTGGGACACGGATGGTGACCTATAGCTGACTAGGATATGGTACAGGATTTTGTCTGTGGTGATCTGCACATGGAGGAACTCCAACAGATCATCCTGGTTGACCACCCTAAAGGTATGCTTGTTACTGGTGTATATTGAGATACCCTTGTCTGTGCAGCTACAAGTGTGGAAGGTACTGAAAACCTTGCACTGCCAGGGTACTCTCTGATGCTTAAACCACATCTCATTAACTGCAGATATATATATATATATATATATATATATATATATATATTCATGAGTGTAAGGTGGGCTTAGAGGGAGTACATTTTTTTTTTATTTAGGCTCCTGGCATTGAGCAGTAACACCTTGAGCTTCTGTTGAGTTGACTTTGCTGTGTCGGTAGGTTTGTCAATTTGGCATTGCCTTAGCCGGTATTTGAACGCCTACAGAGAAAAGGTACAGATCATCCTTGGCAAAGCAATGCGGTCTGTTGGCCATGTCCTCCCAGGCTGACATGATCGTATTAGTTATCCTTCAAATGGCTCTCCTTGACAGGCCTCTTATTGGGTTCACTACCTCTGCCAGTTACAGATCAGCAACCCTTTTGTAAAATCCCACTATCACACAAGTCTGATCACTCTAAGCAACACACACCAAGACATGAAGAATGTCTGCCATGCCACTAGACAAATATCATCTTACAAATCAAGAAGGTAACAATGAAGACCTTACATTTACATTACAAAACAAGCAACATATAAGTACATAATTGCCTGATTTACAAAGATCTCCAAAGGTCAAAGCTGTCAGGACATAACCCATTCAGATGGAGATGGACAAAACTGCTGACCAATCAGGGAGGGTCTTCTCATTGATCTACTAATAACATAAGAATGTAGCTCGCATACCCAACATTCAAGACCCTCCCTCATGGAGGTTTAACTTGGATGAAACTCAAGCAATATCCAGCTGAGGTGAAAAACTAAAGAAGCACAGAGCTAAGATAAGTAAATCTCTTCACTACTGATTTCCCCAATGTGATCTAACTGCTAGATTCACAGTGAAGACAATAATGCTTGGTAAGAGGGTAGGAGCAAACTACATAGGAAAAAATGGGAATTGTGGGAACAATACATACAAGGGAGGAATGAGGCTTAAAAGAAGACAGGACTTAAATGAGCTATATAATGTTTGACTGAAAATGATTGGATAGATAGATGATACGTGATATATAATGTTAGCAGCTGGGCGTATGTCAGTATGGTTTGTGATGTAAAATTCTTGCAACTAGGATTGTGTCAGTGTAGTTTGTTTTCATTTATATAAATGCATGATTGCCTGTGTAGTGACAGTTTAATAAAGATGTTTCTTGCTTAAAAAGGGGGCAGGAATTAATTTATGAAATGTTGCTTAGGGTATATGATATATATACCAATATATGTGAAGTATAATGTTTATAAACATGAACTTGTTAGTAAATTTGATCACTTTTATATAAATGTAAATTTGCCTATGTCACAAGTGATAATTCAATAAAAGTGTTTTATTAAATGGAAAAAAAAAGACAAAAAATGTTTGGTGAGGGTATGCAATGAAGACCAAGTGTCCGTAGTAGATTTGGACAATCTTGAAGGAAGCACTGCAGGCAGACAGTCGTAAGCTACTACTGCAGCATTTTCTTAGTCAGAAATCTCTGAAGTCTCTCAAACTGTTGCAAGTGTCTGGAATGGTACATACCAAAGGAAGCACTGTATTCGATGATAAGCCTGATGAGGGACGAGTACAAGGGAGTTATAACCTCTTTTACTCTTGAAGCGATGGGTTGCTAATTTGGTGAGTGACATAAAATGCTTTCCTCACCACAGTAGACACATGGTGATCAAAGTTGAGGTAACAGTCAACTTGTGTTCCCAGGTATCTCACTACTGAATTGGTACGTAGGGTATTATTGTTTATTTTATAATTAGCAGGGACATTGTTTTTATCAAAGGGAATGATGATGCGTTTTTTAGCATTTAGTTTAAGATCATGGCTTTGGCACCAGTCATTGGTCTGTGTAGGGCCCTTCTGAAGTATGCTGACATCACTAGGGGATTCAATGATGGCACTTAATTTAAAGTCATCTGCAAACTTGGTTAGCCACAACCTCTTCATTTTGGCCTGGACTTCTGAGAAGTATATGCCAAACAAGAGGGGGCCTAGCACTGACCGTTGTGGGACCCCACTAGTGACAGGTCTGCTGGTAGAGGTAAAGTCACCCACTTTGAGTGTTTCATAGTTTTATAGTTTAGTACTAGGCTATCTGCCCTGGGGCATTTGTAAGCCTAGCCATAGTGATGTGGCTTTCACCACCCCATGAAATGGTACAAAAATGCACAGAATAGATTTAGAATACTGTGCCTCTGTCTAGTAGTGCCACAATGAAGGCCCCCTTATATAATATAATTAGTTTACTGTGCCCCTGTCTAGTAGTGACACAGATGTGACCCATCCACTCATCAAGATTTCTCTTGAAGAGAGTCAGTGAGTGGCTCTGCCTAACATGAACTGGGATCTTGTTCCAAAGCATGGGAAGCCTCTGGGTTATGAATCTATCCCTCCAGCATGTCATATTCATACTTGTGCCGAGGTTTAAGTCTTTAGCTCTTGTGGTCCTGATGGATTTGGATTTTTTGAGGTGGAGCATGTCCATCAGATGCCCATGTTCTCAATCTGTGAGCCAGTATGCAATCCACCTGACAACATAGGGGATGATATTCAACTAGGTTAGTTTGTCAATGATGCCCGAATGTGGGATAGTGTTGAAGGCTTTGGCCAAGTCAAGATAGGCTGTGTGCACAGCTTTGCCCACGTCTATGGCTCTAATCACATTCTTGAAGAAGTCCACCAGGTTATGCAGGCATGACCTGACCTTGAAAAACCAAACTGGGATGGATCCAGAGTTTGGAGGTCACCTATATCCTTATTTATAAGGACCATGATGATTTTTTCCATTGCCTTACAGATAAAGCTGGTTAAACTTATGAGTCTATAGTCACCTAGGTCTGCTGCCAAACCGCCCTTGTGGAGAGGGATAACAGTCGCTGGCCTAAATATATCCAAAACTGAAGATATCTACAAACCATATAAAATTACAAGTGTGTTTTTTAAAACAAAAAGTGAGTCAAATATGGAGGCAAACATAAGAAATAAAGTGAAATGCACTGCAGAAGTAATAGGTATGAAAAAAGAACCATGTACGATTAGAGACAGACAAGAGGTCAAGATAAATGCTTGTGCAACTGGAATTCAAGCTTCCATTCAGCAGGTATATCTATAAGCCTGACATAAACCTTTAGCATCCTTTTAGTACATTTTATAGAATATGTAACAGAAAAAGATATTTTGCAAAGGGAGCATAAAAGTAAAAACAGGTTAGGTGTCCTGAAAATAATTTGCATGCTACTGTACAAAAATATGAAAATAAGAAATGCCAAGAAACACCTCTGATACTTACTGCTGAAATGAATTGAGCTGACACAGTCAAGTCTGGAAATGCTTCTGTAATGCACTATGGAACGATAAATGTATAATTTCTGATTCCCTTATCTTATTTAATGTCCCAATTCCAGAGGTTATACCCAAAACTCAAGTACACATACTATGGTCAGTCCTAGCAGTTGCAAGAAATGTTATAACAAAAAACTGGAAAAACAATTCCCCTCTCTCCTCTAACAATGAATTCAATTATTTAGCCAAGTCATTGTGTGATAAAGAAATTACTAGCATAAGGCTGAGAACAAAAAATTCAACACATAAATTAATTGCTTGGGAAAAGTTGCATTCTTTATTGCAGAACATTTAGTTGATTTCCTGAATATATATATATGAATGCATCATTTTGCTATGGACCTTGTATATAGCTCTTTTTTTCTGTTATGATTGTAATATGTTATTTTATTGTTCCTATTAAAATAAAAAAAACTGTTGAAAAAAGAAATGATGCTCTAAAACAAGACAGCAAGTCAAAACCTGGTATAGAATAATGAAAACTGATAAGTCAACAGTTGAATTTCAGGTAGACACAGGTTTACAGTGTTATATCTTGTCTGGAAATGCCTTTAAAACACGAGAAAGGACAGAGACAGCTTTGTGCACGTTAATGCATTCTGACCTCCAGGTGGAGCCACTGGGTCAACATTATTGATGTCAACATAAGAGCAAGATCTTTTCTTCAAATCATTGCAACTAATTTTTACTACAATTTTTGTTTGGTTTATAAGAAGGTAAAAATGGCAAAACAATTTCACAATTTGAAATTGAATAGAGGTCGTGTACGGAATAAATCACAGAGTTACAGAAACTTCTCAGACTGTACAAAGCCACATTAATAATATGGTTCATGACTATGCTTACTTATACATACGTTTAGGAAATTTGTCAGGAAAATACTATATACATATACAACTTGATGTATACTTCCAGAAAAAATGCTAGTAGCTCTCAGGAATTAAATTAAACTCTGTGGGAAGTTAGGGTGTCATTAAAAATCCAACAGAATGCATCAACAGTATGATCATTTTTTAACAGACAACACATGTATTTGCACTCATCTGCAGCTCCTGACTACAGTGATTAAAAGAGAATCCTACCCATCTCTTAACATTTGAAGAAATGATCATTAGAATGGTGAATGTTAAGTTCCCCACATAACATATGCAAATCAGGGTTTCTGGCAGATAAGGCTAGAAAAATTAAATGCATACACTTTGGAATTTCTTATCAGTAAGGTACAGATTCCTTTCACTTTTTTCTGGTAATTCATTAGTACTACAAGTACTCCAAAGAACTGTTGCACAGATACATGAAGGCTCAGAAGGCGTTCTAAACATACTCTATGACCTATGAGTGTAATCAAGAGCATAATAAGAGAAAGATACTACTAATGAAAAGATAAGCCATACATACTTCAAGTTAAATAAGAGTAACACGTATACATAGACCATATTCTAATGTCAGAGGAAAGTCAGAACTGCTGTGTAAATGTAAAAACCAGAAGATGAGTACACATTGTAGACATTTCTTGGAATGATACAATACCCTGCAAAATCTGTACCTAACATGTCTGAGACACCTATGCCTCTAAGAAAGCTGTAGAGGAAAATGTGATATGAACAGGCGAAGAGTTTTAAAGGCAGATGAATCTAGTTATAGATGCACCTCTGTGAAAATACTATAATTTGGATAAGCCAACTGTGCTGCAAGTGGATGCCAGTCTGAATGGCAAAGCAGATGTGACTTTTCAAGGTAGCAGACTAGTTACCTATGGATCAAGAGCATTTACAGATGCACAAAAGAGATATGCTCAGATAAAGG
This sequence comes from Protopterus annectens, assembly GCF_019279795.1. NCBI lineage: Eukaryota > Metazoa > Chordata > Ceratodontiformes > Protopteridae > Protopterus > Protopterus annectens. Next base: position 319,383,180 of record NC_056729.1, read on the forward strand.
GACAGTTAGCAACAGTGTATGGATGTGAGGAATCTCACAAATACATTTATGGTAAAGAGTAGAACAAATTAACCTGACTGTATCTTTTCCTACATGTATGCCAGTAATTGCTAATGAACGCTATAAATGTTTATTTACTTCTGTATGTATGTTATCAAAGTCAAAATGTTGCTGACCTGTCTTAGTACACTGTATGCATTTCAAAAGTCAAAATGTTGCTGAACTGTCTTAGTACACTGGATGCATTTCAATAGTTGCTACTCAAAGTTGATACAGTATTATTTCTGTATGATGCATTACAATATCTTTGTCTCATGGCTCTTGTCATGGCTGAAAAGGATTCTTGGACCAGTTTACTTTCCCAGTCAACAAACGTTAAATAAATATACAAAGATAAGGCAGAACCAGACCACACTCTGATATAAAACCAAGCAAGGAGCTACACACAGTTGATATACTGAGTACAGCATATTCTCAAGAAGCGGAAAGGTCATTTGAAGACAAAACAGATTCTTTGGGTAATACTGCAGTTACTATTAACAAAAAAGTACGCTGCATGCAGAAATGGCTACAACATCGGAAATAAGTTAATTCCTAGCAGTAGTGATCCTAATGCCAGCCACACATCTGGAAGTTGCAGCCGTTCCAGAATGCTATATATGTTGTGAAATATCTTTGGTGTTGGTGTTTGCAAATGACTCGTAGACTCCTGAACAAGGCTCAGATCTGACAAATGTTTAAGGAGCCATGACGACGATAGGAGCTGAAGGGTGGTCATCAACACTTCACAAATGCAAGGATCAATTTTTAAGTGAGGCCAACAATGTGAAGCACAAGATGGCTCACAAATACAACAAACAGAATGAGCAATATTATCTTTAGACAGGAATTTAAAAGCTTATAGTGCTAAGTGCTAACAGTTATCTGTTGACTTTATGTGTTTGCATATTTCAATGAATAAATTTCAAGGTTACAAACATTAAGCATTATTTAACTCACAAGCAGCAGAATCTTCAAAATTTGAAAAATATAATGTATCTATTTATTGTTTTTCTGTATACCACTTGCAATTTTTAAATGCTAAACTATTTATTTTTAATTATTTTGTTGTTGACCAGGTTAATGCCACTAGGCCAGTGTCCTTGTTCAGAGAAGACCCAATGTGGCATTCATACTGAATGGGGGAAATTTGGCCAGGGCACCAGGGACTTCTTTTTTCTTTTTTTCGAAAAATGACATAGGATCTTTTACATCCACCAAAACTACCACCAACTCAAGCATATGGGACCTTGATTTAAAGGATTATCTGAAGACTGGCACATTCAGAAATGCAGCACCTCCCTTATACTGTACTGCAGTGTCAGTAAAGGAAAATTACTCCAAGTACGTGGTGTTGAAATAGAACCAACAACCTTCTGATCTTCCAGCAACAAAGGTGTGTGTGCTACCCGCTGAGCCACTGACACTACTAATTACATGTTTTAATAAATAAAAATCAGAAAACAATTACGCAATTAATGGTGTTTTTTAATTATAAATCTTCAGTTTAGAAAAGCTGTTATTCTAAAGCTGTTTCAAGGATCCACCTAAGTTATGAGAAAAAAATGTTCTTTTCTTCTGAAGTACTAAAAAAATTACAAGTAAAAGGAAAACCACTGTATAAAACACTGCAGACTGTTCAATTTATCTTATTTATACACATTTTCCTTAATGCGTACAATCAAAATACAAACTTCCACAAACAGTTTATGTAAATGTGTTAGAACTTCAGTCCTAAGACAAAGGGATTTCAGAAAACACCATGTAAAATAAATAAATGTAAAATAAAATAAATAAATAAATATTAGATGTTTAGTATGCAATATCAAATAAATGAAGGAAAAACACTGGTTCTGTAAGGTCTACAAAACAAATGCTACATACGCTGAAACTGTGGAATGATTGGTGGAGTATCTTCATCTAGGTCATCAACACCTCCAGCAATGGGATATGGTGGAACAGAAACACGAGGCATCACTACCCAGCTGTGATCAGCATACAGGGAGGAAGTCAAGCTTGGCAGTCCAGAATTGTGAACAATCTGAAACCCACAGATCCGTTCTATTTGTTGCCAGCGGTGAAGACGCTCACGTAAACAAGAAGTTACTTCAGAAAGTGCTTTTCTGCATGAACAAATAAAAAAGAAACTACTAAGTGGTGTACAGTATCCACATTATTCACAGATAACAATACAAATATACATACACAAATGTTACTAACTAAGTCATATAATTCTCCTATGGGACTTGCAAGAAAGGCAAAATGAGGCAATACGACAATGTAAAATCAAAAATGTAAGTGTTTAGAAAGAATTAAGACTCGTATTAAAAGCCTCCAGTAAGAAAAATCTCCAAAAGATCATTTTAAGTGATTTACCCAACGCTGAATTAATTACAGGAAATAACATAAAAGGTGCACCTTACATACAAGATGCCAGGACTTACAAATGGAATATACCAGTCTTCATATGGCAGTACCCTCGGTATGACAACAGTTTGCACACAACAAAATAAATAAAGCCAGTGCACCAGTTAAAATTAAAATCTTAAACACTAGTTAGAGTACCAGCTATAGTGCCACTTCAGAATTCTTGTTTTTCTCCATGCTTACACATTCCCAAATCTTATACATTATCAAGGAAAGTGGTGGGAATGCATTCCATGTAAGACTGTCATCCATCATTCTAAGCCGACATTTAACTAACAGGCACCTCATTAGTTCAGTGGTAGTGCTAATAAAAATACAGTTTTGAATAAAAAATACTCAAATAGTACTATTAACATTATAAAGAACATTCCTATAGACAAATATTGGACATATCCCCGCCATTTTCTCTAAAAAAAGACAAAGGATTGAGTACTGTACACGTTTGGCTAATAGATATTGAGAAAGCACTAACAAAATGGGACTAATTCATTAACACCTATACCAAGTGCACGCTGTATGTATTCAAGAGCATCACTACCACATGTTTCATGCTTTCTAATCGCTAAGAAAGATTACACTAAGTGTACATGTAGTCTACACTTTGTGGTAACCTTTACGAATCCCCTTTGATATTTAAGGCTGCAAGAAAATCAGTAGGAAAACTAAATTAGCAGGAAGAAGGTAAGAGTCATGCTTGTGTTGTCTGTTCACTCAGAATGGTGTACAGTTAATGTAGGTGTTAATGAATCCCAGGGTACCTGTATCTTGTGTCCTACCTGTAGTAACACTTCTAACCACAAATTCTTTGATCTAGTTTTCCAGTTTGCCTTAAACTGGTGAAATCTGCCATAAGCCAAGAGTGCTGCTGGAATAGGAGGAAGACATATTTGTGGGGGACAGAAGACTGCATTCCCTGAGCAAAAGTGCACACAAAGAAAACAATAAATCATGTATCTCCTGACGGAAATGATCTACTAAACCTTTTACTCCTTTGACATGAGCCCCTAAACAGGATATGGTTTATTTACATTCTGTAAGATCTACAACAAGGTGGCAACCAATTACAAGAATAAATCTTTGAATAAGATCTCCTGTTATAAACAGGCGACATTCTACTCCTGGTCAAGAAAGAGCCTGAATCTACATTGCCATGAAGCATACTAGAGTAATGCCTCTTTCAGCTTACCTTTTGTTTTTCTAATCCTTGGATAAACCAGTGAGCTTCTGGATCAGCAAGGAAATCTTGGATAAAGGGAGAACCCTAATTTTGTTCAAAATAATATCTAGAGAACTGACACTCTTCTGGGAAGCATGTATGTTCACCTCTGGGATTCTCCACATCTGTACCAGCTTGAGAAAAGCTTGCCTGTTCAATTTGTACTCATACAGGCTAGATGAGGCTGATCATATGTAGGCTGGGAGCTGTGGCTTAAGGGACATATATTACTAGGGATTAGAGGTCCTGCCCTAAGTTCCCAAGCCATTATGGCAAGCCTGCCTAGTGTGTAAAAGTGTGTTCTTCCCTGCTTGTTCTATTCACTTTTGTGTTGTCTGTCACCATCTTGACACACTAACATAAAAATCTGTAATGAAAAAAAAATCAGTACCCTAACCACTTTTATTCTTATGTACTTGTTCCTGTGCTGGATGGTCTGTATCTCTTGCACCTTTAAAAATCATATGCAAAATTCTATGTTACCATTCCCTTTTGCTGCAATTATGCTCTCATTATGTAAAGTGGGCTTTCTGATTATAAAACAACTTTTATTTTAGCTACTTCAGTGGAACTATGCTTTTTAAGTACAGTGAATGTGTCTTTGTATTTACTGTAGGCTGAGCAGTTGCTCAGTTACTTCCAAATTCCATGTCATGTGGCATACAATTCTAATTATGCAAATGTTACTATATACTGATAAACATTTTGTAGTGGGTAGGTATTTTCTGTAGTCTCTAGCAGATTTCAGCTTAAAAATGCAACACAATCAATCAGTAAGTAGGGTTACCACCTATACCACTTTGCGAGGGACAGTCCCTCTTTGGGCAATTGTGTCCTGCAAAGAAATCGAAAAAATGGCAAATGTCCTGAGATTTTAGGAAAACATATTTCCTACATGTTATGTAATAGTTGCATAAAACAGTTATTCTGTATCTGAAACACCTAAATGCTATAAGAAACAGGATAAGCAACTAAAATGCTACAAGAATAAGCTATTATTTAAGCAAAAAAAGTGAAGTTCTGTTCTTTGTACTGGCTGTGGGTTTGTTTTGCCCTCCGCAATCTGATGTTTGCATCAAAAATGTCCCACTTTGGACATTTGAAAAGGTGGCAACCCTATCAGTAAGACAATAAATCAACAAATAAGTGCAGTTATATTCAATTAAAAGCAAATTAGAACAGAATAAGATTCCTTACAAATGCACCAAGAATCTTTGACCACATTTAATTTTTTTAACACAAGTTCCAGACTAGGGAGACTTGTAAAGTCAAGCATTTCATATACCACAAGGAAATGAGATGATGGGGTTTAGCATAATGGTTAAGGTACTTTCCTGACAAACACATGATACAAGGTTTGATTCTCACATTGGGGGAATTTGCTAGGCTTAAAATGGCCTGCAAGAGCAGCTAGCCTAGCGCTCACCTATGAGCCTACTTTTATAACCCAGTTCATAAATATATCAAAAATACATCATGATCTGTTATTGTGCCAGAACTCACACAAACAAACGAGGCACAAAACCTGACGCTCACAACTACACTGTGTGCGTGTGGTTATGAGTGAAGTAAACACATTGAGTAAAATCGCAGCTTGGGTTACCACCTTTCATTGTGGCCGAAACTGGACCAAAGTCACTTTCTTCCCATTCTGTGAATGCCCCCTTTTCCTCATTTGCAATGTTTTTTTTTTAATATACAAACAAAAATAGTACATCTGCCAATACTGGTGCATGAACAGAGTTTTTTAGACCACTGGACAATCAGTTTGATTTTCTGATAATCCAGGAAAAAATGGATAGGTGGCAACCCTATTTACAACTTCTTCTGCAGTCTGAATGCCTGGAAAATGCCATGTACAGTCTGAATATCTATCTGTAAAACGTAAAACTAAAGAAAGGACAAAATAACTACAAAAAGTCAGTCTCTTTTTTGACTTTTGATGCCTTAGCCGAGAAATTCAAAAAATGTATCTAACTCTGTACATATAACATCAATTACTCATTTGAGCAATTAACCAGCCAGCTAAACAAAAACTAAGAAGTTTGTATACTAACACCTATAACATCTATAATGTGATTATCAAATAAGCAAAAATTAATTATTCATTGTTTAATCAGTTATTCACATTTAAATTGAATCTAAGATACTTACAAGTAGTATAACTTCAACAGCAATGTATTACAGATGCAATGAATATCCATAAACTAATGAAAAGAATAGTAGAAAAATTATTTCCACTCCATTTCCAGCCATCAGCCACTAGATGCCACCATTTTATCTTTAGAAAGTGCAGTTGTATACAGCATAAGTATAACTGTAGAATTTGGAATGATCACTACTGCTAAACTATATGGATTATATCTTCCATAGGATATAACAACTGGCCAGCTTCCAAAGCTTCAAGGCACCTTCCACATGCACAAACAGCTCGAGCTGAGCTGACTGAAAGACAGGTTTGAGTGCCAAGCCCTTCAGAGCTTTCATGCCAACTGAGAGAAATAACATTACTAGGAAAAGAAAAAATACATGTCCACACCCTGGCAAAAAACAAAAATACACACAACCCCAAGGGGGATGGAAGCTGGAGTGGTTACTGCAACAGTGATTACTTGTTATGGTAAATTTACTTACACAACTGTACTATGTTCTTCACATTTATCACTTCTGCAGTAGCCTAAGCTATACAGGTAGATTACTAGGAATTAGAATAACTGGGAGGTGGAAGGAGAAGGGTCTAAGAGCCCTTGGAGAATGGTCCTAGCAAAGCCTGACCTAGACCTAGAGAAGGAATCTAGCTTGTAGTGCTTTATACAAGTAAGTACAAAGGACAAAGTTGCTGTTTCTAAAATACTTCTAGAATCCAACCCCTTCTAAAAAGCCATAGATGAAGACAAGGCCCTGGGAGAATGTGCCTTGACACTGCATGGAATAGTTTAGTTGTGGTGGGGATAGCAAAAAGTAATAGCCCGAGACAACCATTTGGAAATAGTTGGCTTTGACAAAGGTTATTCCTTCTTTTTAACTTTAAAAGAAATGAACAACTGTTCAGTTCTGAAAGATTTTGGTCTACTAATACAGTACCTGAATTGTCTGTAGACATCTAAGGTATGAAGTATCCTTTCTCTCTCATTTTGGGGTTCAGGAAAGAACACAAGGAGATGTACAGTTTGGTTTAAAGTACACTTGGATACCACTTTAGGCACATAAATATCATTTCTCCCTTATTTTGAGGTTTAGGAAAGAACACAGGAAGATGGATAGTTTGGCTTAAAGTATACCTGGATACCACTTTAGGCATCAAGTCTCTGCAGAAAATGAGATAAGGCTGGCCGACCATGACAGCTGGCAACTTCAAAGCAAGCAGTAAAACTGTTTTGCATGATGGTTCAAATGGAGGAAGTGTTAGCATCTATAACACAAAATTAAGATCCCAAGGAGGAGACACTAGTTTTCTTGGCGGTCCCTTATGCAAAACCCCTTTCAAAAACATTTTGACATGGAAATTCCTTGAAAGAGGGTGGATGATCCATGGGCAGATATACTGAAGTAGTCTGCAAATGAACATTGATAGAGGAATAAGGCAAGCTACAGGAAAGTAACTCATACAAATATTCTAAAACCAGAAAAATACTAGCACGGAATGAGTGCTGGTTATGTTGTTGGCTCCAAACAGACAACCTTTTCCATTTGTTAATATATGATTTTTTAGCAGATGACTTTATTGTGTCCGTTAGTACCTACTGCATGTCCTCCGTAAACAGGTGCCTAAAAGGTATTAAGACAGTATCACCTAGGCAGTCAGTTGAAGTTGTTTGGGGGTGGGATGTACCAAACACCCCTGTTCTTGTATGAGTAGTTCCAGTCTGTGAGGAAGCTTGTAGTAATCGCCCCTGGCCATTTCTAAAAGACGGAAAAATCACTGTTGCCTGGGCCAAAAAGAAGTCACCACAATTATTTTGGAGGATTTTCTAAATCTTTAGAAGCTCCCTGGATAAGGGATGAAAACATACAGGAACATTCCTGCCCAAAGGAAAGAAAAGGCATTTCTCTTTCACACCTTCTTGCACGGAGTCGCGGAGAAGAATTTTGCCAGCTAAATGTTCAGAGAGGAGAACTCCCCACACATGGATCAATTCTCAGAAGACCTCCTGACCTAGTTTCCATTCATGAGGGTCTGCCCTGGTCCTGTTCAGCTTGTCTGCCACACAGTTTTGCTCTAATGGAATGTAGGAAGCCTGTAGAGTAACACTGTGCTGTGGTGCTATATCCTATGCGAACATGGTTAGTCTGCACAGGGGTTAAGACCTGGTTCCCACTTGCTTGTTTATGTACCACATCATTGTAGTATTGTCTGTAACAAATGGGACCAAAGGTGATTCAGAAAATTGAGTGCTTTGATAAGGACAAGTATATCTTTTATAGTCTGTCTTTATTGTCTCAGATAACTTGCACTTTTTTTCCCCCTTGACAATGCTCCCCAAGCAAAGTCCAAGGCGTCTGCAGTAACTAACTTCTTTGGAGAAGGAGGGGAGAAAGGGAGACTTGGACTCAGGGATATCCGATTGTCTTCCCAAGCGATCTGTCTTCTCTCAAATCCCAGATATGGAATCTGAAAAGATAATGGATGTTAGTGTTGGGACAAAAGAGACTTCAGATAACACAGTCTCTTTGTCATGTGGGGCCTAGCCAGAGGTATCAAAAGAATCAGAGATGCCAAGAGACCCAGAATCCTGAGTATTCCCTCACAGTGACAGAAGTCTGAGTGGAAAACCCCTAAACATACATATTTTTTTCTTGTGAAATAAAATCTATTTTTTTACTGAGGTGTCTAGCAGACACCCCTGGAACACATTCCTCTGTGATGGAGTCAAAAAAGACTTCTAAATGTTTTCTTGGATCCCAGCCTGCATAGATTGTTCTAACCAAACTGACAGATTCCTGACACTTTGAAAAAGACTCCACAAAGATAAGCAGATCATCTAAATATGGAAAAATGTGGCTACCCTGTTGCCTGCAATGTGCTATAACTGGAGCTAGACACTTTGTGAACACTTGTGTAGCAGTGTTTAGTTAAAACAGTAAGATAGAGAATTGATAATATGGTCTAGACATAGAAAATCTTACAAAGCTTCTAAAGACTGGATGGATAAGAATGCGGTGGTAAGCATCTAAGGTTACCACAAAACTGAAATGAGGAAGAAGGAGTAAGAGGTTGTGAAGTAAAAGCATTTTGAACCTGGGCACTATCACAAACTAGTTTAGGAAAGAAAGGTCCAGACCTCATCTCCAAGCATTTTTGTTCTTTGGCACCAGAAACATTCATGAATAAAAACCTCTTCCCAACTGAGAAGGAGGAACTGTTTCTATTACCTCCTACGAAAGCATGTGCTGTAGGGCAAGAAGGAAAAGAAGGGTGTGTTCCGGTGGATGAGGAATAATTCCCAGAAAAGGAGGGATTTCTTCCCACTGCCATCTGTAACCCTGCTAAATAAGTCTCAGAACCCATATGTCTGAAACAATATGTTGTTAAAGACAGAAATGGAGATTTAGACTTTCTGGAAGGATAAGGGACTGCCAGGGTGGGAAACACCAACCCTTACATAGTCGTTCAAACTTATTTTGACTGTCCTTTGTTCTGGAGAGTTCCTGCTTTCTTTTTGGAAGCTCAGTGCCATTGTTTTTTAAATGTCTGCATACCAGCCATTTTGCTGAAACTGTTTTGTTTCTTGCCAAAATTGGATGAGGGAGCAGAAAAACCCTTGAAAAATCTAAAAAGGAAGGGGTGAAAAACCTGAGATATTCCCTCTATCAGCTTAAACCTCCCAACAAATTTTTGATAACCTCTGCAGCAGAAGGTTTAAAAACTAAACCTCTATCCAAACATGAATTTAAAATCTCACTTTTTACATCCTCTGGGAAGTTCAGAAAATATAGCCAGGCAAACCTCTTCAAAACAATGTTCTTCTTTCGACCTTTAGGTTAGGCGTCGCCACAGCAGAACTCCAGTCCCTAATGATTGGCAGTAGATTTCTATGGTGCCGAGGTGCCAGCTCGACACCCAACCTTCAACGAAGGCACGCCCATTCACGCATGTCTTTTGAAGACATGCAGACTCCACACAGAAGGTGCTCCAGCCGAGAATCGAACGGGAGAACCTCTTGCTGTGAGGCGACAACACTACCACTGCACCACCGCAACAATACCAGTGGTAATTCCCCTGTATGTAGTACATACAGAGTCATAAACACACTTTAAACAGTGAGAAAGAGAAGAAACTAAACTACACAACGCAGATTTCTCCTACAGGAAGGAACCACAGATAAAATATTCTTCATACTTACACAAGTAGTCAGAATAAACTTATAAGACTGACAACTACAATTTTAAAAAATTAAAGTTGCAAGAGCATATGCTTTCTTCCCAAAGTAATCAATTGTTTAAATCCTTATCACAAGGGGAAGGATTAGAATTAACAAATTGCTAGGCAGCAGCTGGACTGACTAAAGCTATAGCTCCTGGGTCTGGTCTGAGATAACTGTAGAGGTATGGCAGGCTGGCTGTCAGGGAAACCACAGACTGTGACAAATGTCATCCTCCAATGCTGGCACTGGGGAAACGGGAGGAGGTTCTGGCAATTTCATAGTATTTTCCGAGGGTCTGAGAAACCTCAGTGTTCTCCCACTGAAAACACTGTCACATTCTGGAAATAGCACAAAAAAAGAGAATCCTTGACAGGAAGATTCAAAATAACATTCTCTCCTCTGACAAATCTGAGTAGAAAATCCTGTATTTGTCTCATCACACCCATCTCCAGATTCAGTTTCTTTTTTTTTTTCAAAAATATTTTTATTAGTTTTAAAACTTTTACAAAAAAGAAATGAAAATAAATATAAGATAAGGAACTTGTAAGGTACATCAAACCAAGAAAAAGAAAGTAAAGTACATTCTAAATGAATACAAACAGTTATCAACAAGTTTTGATTTATAGACAAGCAGTTATTCTAACAAGTACCTTACTCCTGAACGGGTAAAACATTCACTAGGGTGCCCCAGAAAAATATAATACAAATAGAAATCAGGCCTCCCAAGAGGAGGATAACTATAATCAGATAACATACTATTATATAAAGTATAAACTATTAACTAGTCCAAGAAATATCACTCCCCACAGGACTAATGCTACCTGTGCCAAACTCAGTCCAAGCACATAAACTAACATAAAAGGCACAGTAGCGATGCTGAAGAAGCCTATCCAGGTGAAAGCGCTTACCACGTCTCCTGTTTGTATCACAATAAATCCGAATTTTAAAGTTTATGAAGCAGCAGTTTTTTCAGCTTGGTTTCCTGCATTTTGGTTAGTGCTGTGTTTACTGCCTGCATCGCTACTGTGCCTTTTATGTTAGTTTATAAACTATTAACTATTTTGGGGGTACACCACCTAAAGTAAACTATACATGTCCTAAAAACCTATTTACACCATATTTACAATATATTTACATCATGGATGTCAGAGGACCTCTCCAAATAAAATGACATAAGACAATTAGTAAAGTGTAATATCTACATTATCAAATAATTTTGGAACGTACCTAGTACAAAAAGAATCCAGCTTGGAATGCAAATGTATAAGACAAAATGTTGCTGGATTTTACTTATTCCGGATTAGATCAAAGAGATTTTCCCAATATTTTTTAAAATAATTCTTTTTCTTTTTGTTATTCGTGCTAACTCTTACTACACCCCAGTTGTTTTACAAATATTTGGATGTAATAAAAAATTAACATGTCCTTTCTACACTCTCCCTCATATTGATATAATACACATGTTCTGGAGTTGTAAGACCATCTATAAACTCTGGTGCTCCCTCAGAATTCAATTAGAAAAAATGGGGTATAAGAAAACTACATTTTCTTGGCAATCTATGATCCTTAATATTGTTCCTATTCAAATCAAAGGTGTTCGCCGTAATGTTCTTGTCTCAGTTTGTGCTCTCCTTAAATATTTCATTACTAAAAATTGGATCAACCCCTCAGCAATTTCATGGGAAAACTTTAAGCAGATTCAGTTTCTTAAATCGTCAGGGAAAGAGGAATCCCTTTTTCTTTTACCAGAAAGCACCTGATAAGAAAGGTCAATAGCCTGTACAAGAACCAGTGTCAGGCTTAATAAACTACTCCTGTCTAGTGAAACTAGAGTAGGAGAAGAAACATGTTTAGTTTTCGGTTTCATTTTGACATGAAGGTTAGGGCAAACATGTGTTTTAATGGCAGCAGAAGCTTCCCCAGGATTGCACACAGCATTCTGGTTAAGCAGGGGCAAATTCCCTGCCTCTTGTCCCACTGAGGGACCCCAACAGCCGGAGAGAATGTGGTCAATCACCAGTCAATAGTGGCTGTATAGGCAACATCACAGAGATCTGGGGAAAAATATAAGTGGTATGAGAAACCAGCTTTAGCCTCAGCAGTCTCATTCCCCTGTGTCTGAGGCAAACTGCTAGACTGCTGTGATGTAGCAAAGGCTGTTTAGTTAACTTTTTCCTTTTCTGGATGGCAGAAGGCCGACCATAGGACAAGTAGTTTGTTCCGTGATCAAGCTGAAAGTGGTGCCTTTTTCCCAGGGGAACTAAGCAGCACAAGCCAGTAAAAATTCAAAAGTAGCACAAAGTTACTTTTCCCAATAAAAACACAGTAAAAACAGACTTCATTAACCCCAACAAGTAATTTAAACAGTTTCTCAACAGAAAAAAATGCATTAGAATGTTTAAAATAACTTTTACACATAAAAGTATGCTCCCAATTAAAAGTGTAGCAAAGCTGCATGACAATCAATAAAAACACACATTCCTGGCTTAACACATACTTTCCCACACAGGAAAGTAAATTAAAACATTAAAAATTATGTATGGAAGTTTTTTCCACAAAGGGAAATTATCTGTCCAGCAAAGGAAAACACAAGCCAACCGTCGTTCCTCAGAAGCAGGACAGAAATGCTCTCTTCAGTGGCTGGAAAGCTCTGAAAGGCTTGGCACCCAAACCTGTCTTTTTAGTCAGCTCAGCATGAGCTAACTAATAGTTTGGGCTCGTGGAAGTTGCCCTAAAGGTTTGGAAGCTGGTGGCTGTTATATTCTATGCAGAATACAATCTCTGTAGCTTAGGCTACTGCAACAGTGATGAATATGAAGAACATTTCCTCATATTTGCTCATGACGTCTACTACATAAAGAATTATGCAAAACATGAAATACCCACAGAAAGGTGGAACTTTAAACATCTTTCATAATAAAAAAAAAGAAGTTATGTACCCACTATAAAGTTCCATGTGAGTAGTTCTACTTCATTTGTCTTCAACCTGAGGGTACCGGATCCAAGTCAGCAACTTCACTAGCATCTGCTCCAAGCTCCTCCCCTTACCCATAATACACCACCACTACCTTCCAACCTCCAGATCGAGTTTGCTCCACCTTACACTGAGCAACCCGACCTCAAAAACACCTTACACACCTAAAACCAGCTATAACGCTGTCCATATGGTAAGGTCAGGGGAAGGAGAGAGGGACGGTTGAAGACAAATGAAGTAGAACTACTCAGATGGAACGTTAAAGTGAGTACATAACTTCTTTATCTGAAGTAGTTTACTTCATTTGATCTTCAACCTGTGGGACAGAGTCCCCAGTTACTAAAATACCTGGGTGGCCCTCATGGAAGGATATTCTGGAACATCATGGAACCAAAGGATGCTCTCCTTCGAGAAATCAAATCCAATTTATAGCGAGAAATAAGCATCTATATCATGTTATCGAAAGTTTACTTAATCGAATCAATAAAGGTCGAACTTTATTGATCGATTAAGTAAAACATCAAATAACGTAAAAAAAATAAATAAATTAAAAAAAAAAACTAAATGGCATAGGCAGGGGACAAGCCCCCCTGCACCCCCACACCCCCCCTACTTAAATATACCAACTCCGAGACTGCACTACACTGAGGTAAACGGAAATCTCCCCTTACAGAGATTTCCATTTACTTGCATGATGTTCTTCACTTTCTATATTGTCAGCTTACGACAATGTGAAGTAGACCCAGAAATAAAAGTATGAAATGAGGAACGGGAGCCGTGAATGGATCTAAACTCCTTTGAGAACCACAAAAGGAAAAACGCTTCCATTTGCTACAATAAATCTTCCTGGTGGGCGACTTATGAGCTGCCACCAGAATAGATTTGACCGAAGAAGACAATCCAGGAGTCCTAGCAATTAAGGGAACTGGAGCAGCCAAGCTGTCAGCCTCAGACTGTCCAGATTTGGATGAGGGACCCTCAAGGGGTGCAAAATGAGATCCTGAATGGGATCCAAGTTCCAAGGCGGAGCTAGAAGATGAAACCAAAGGAAGGGAAACCATACCTGGCGAGGCCAAAACGGGGCAATGAGGATCACTTTGCTCCCTAGTCAACAAGCTTTCTGTAGAAACATTGGAATAAGGGGTATAGGAGGATAAGCATAAAGAAGACCGGGAGGCCAAGCATGGACTAGAGCATCTCTGGGGGACTCCCCCGGTGGGGGGTTCAAAGCAAAGAACTTGCTGCACTTCGCGTTGGAAGGAGATGCGAAGAGATCGCAGCAAGGCCGACTCCACTCTAGAAAGATCTGCTCCACTACTGAAGGATTCAGAGACCACTCATAAGGCATCAGAATAGTCCAGCTTAGTTTGTCCGCTAGAATGTTGGACCATCCCGGAATACACATTGATATCAGAAAACGTCCGGTGGAGATCGCCCATTCCCAAACTCTCATGGCTTTGCGACAAAGGGGGTAAGATCTGGTCCCTCCCTGTTTGCTGATATACCAGACCACTGACATGTTGTCTGACTGGATTGCAATGGTTCCCAGAGATAGAAAGACATAAGGGCCTGCAACGCTAAAAGGACAGCCCTCATCTCCAGAACATTTATATGCAAACTGGTCCGACAAAGTAGATGCTTGGTGGGAGCAGTAAGGAGCCAATCGTCCAGGTAAGGGTAGACCTGAATCCCCTGAAGCCTCAGGTGAGCCGCTACTACTGCCATCACTTTGGTGAACACCCTGGGGGCTGTGGTGAGACCAAAGGGTAGGGCTCAGAACTGAAAATGACTGGCTCCTAGCCGGAAGTGGAGGAATCTCCTGGAGCTTCAGTGCATCTTTATGTGATAGTAAGCATCCTGAAGGTCGAACAAGCACATCCAGTCGCTCTCTTGCAGGTACGGCATGATGGACTGTAAAGTGACCATCCGGAACTTCTCTTTGGTAACTGACAGGTTCAGAGTAGATAGGTCCAGAATGGGCCTCAAGTCCCCCGTCTTTTTTGGCACCAAAAAGAACCTGGAGTAGATGCCCGATCTGGACTGATATGGGGGGACGGGTTTGATGGCTCATTTCTCTAGCCGCTTGGAAACTTCTAACGCTGCTGCCTCCCTTTACGTGGGTAGTATGTCCAGAAGGTGTTTGTAAGGTGTAGGAGGAAACATAAATGGGATTAAATAGCATCTGGAAATTATATGAAGCACCCAATGGTCTGATGACACGGACTCCCATGCCGCCAGGTGCAATGACAGGTGACCCTTGACTGACTCCAGAGCAGAGCAGTCGGGCAACCCCTCAGGACTGCTGCACAGGCCTGTTCAAGAATGGTTCTCGAGACCCAAAATTCCTCAGACCCCCTCTGCCTCTAGGCCGGCGTCTATCCTGTCCATCTGCCTCTAGGGGAAGAAGAGCCCTGAGTGTTCAGGAATACTGAGACTTCCAGAACCACATCTTCTTTTGCCCTTGCTGATTTCAGGAAAGGATCTTTGAGGGTTCGAGAAGCAGATTCCGACAGCAGACAGTGTCTTCCCGTCTTTCTCACCCTGGACCAATGTGTCTCAGACGGTCTTACCAAAGAGGGAAGAACCGTCTAAGGGCCGTTCGCAAAAGACGCCTTGAACGGTTCCGTGAACTGACATAATCTGAGCCAGGCATTACGCCTCATGGACACGTCGGACCCAGCCGCTCTAGCCGCTCCTTCAGTCACATGTCAGAGGAGTCGCATGGATGTGTTTGAAACCACTGTCAAGGTAGCCATCCTCATGGAGAACGTGGCCCTGTCCTCCTGCGACATGGACTTTGGGGGAGACTCAGCCAGTTCCTTAACCAGGTCACTCTGTAGTCTAGTAATGTGGGCCAGGTAGTTCAGCTCCCTGATAGAAAAGGTCGCTGACGCATAAACCCACTTCCCTAGGCGGTCCATCATCCTAGATTCATGGTTAGGGGGATGGACTGAGGAACTCTCCTGGGTTAGTTCCTTTTTGGTGGTGGCTGCTACCACCATAACGTCTACAGGGGATACTTTATTCCAAGCCGGTCTGTCTGTAGGGGGGCTCAATATTTTGTCCGGGGCATTTAGGGATTATTTCCACAGTGTCCAGCTCCATCCAAGCCCGAGAGGTGACCAAGTCCACCAAAGGATCTGAGGATGGGGACACCCAGGAAGTAGATGGGCCCGTGCTGAAAGCCTCCAGAAACACAAAGTCGTCCAAGGAAGGTTTTGGGGTGGACCAACCTTCACACTGGTGGAAGATTTCCATGATGCCTCCGAAGGAGACATCCTCAGGAGGTGATCTGGGGAACCTTCTCCATCATCCAAATCCGTGTCCTCAGTGAGGGACTCCGGGGAGGAGTCCAAGTGCCTCCTCTTGCACGTATGCTTGCGAGGAACCTCTCCGGTGGGGCTTTCCGGAGGGAACTCACAAACCACTTGCTCCTCAGGGGGAACCGCCTGGGGGTCCTCGAGCATGGGCTGTCCCTGTCATAAAATGATGGGCTACACACACAAAGCAGGAGTCGGGGCTGAGTCTGAAGATATAGTCAGGGGCCTCGACTCATTGGAGAGAACCCTTTCCACAACGTTGAATGCCGAGGGAGAGCGAGCTTCCTGGGACATCATTAAGGGAACCGCTCTACCCAGATCCGACATGAGAATCGGAGCCGGGCCCGAAGTAGACGGTGCTCCAAGGGGGGGACCTTGACCAGACAACATCGGAGCCAATGGAAACAGCTCCGCCCCCTCAGATCTGACACCCAGGCTCCAGCTCCGACAGCCACTCGGATCTGAACTAGTCTGATCCGACATGCTCCAGGCAGCTGCCGGCGTCGAGGAAACAGGTACCGTCGGTGCCGATCCCCTGACTAGGGGCATCCTTGGATCCATGTACTCGGAAACCAGGTGTTGGATTGGAGAAGGAGATATAGGTGTAAAGAAGGGAAGCGAGCTCTCTCCTCCAGAGGGAGAGGGGGCTGGCAAGACTCCCATCTGAATTTGTGACAGTATAAATCTCCTCATCATTTTATCGATGTCGACTTCAGAGAGGCTGCGGGTGGACCGTGACAAAGCCACAGACTCCAACCTGGCAGGTTGAGTAACCGAGGCTCTAGCCTCTGGCTCTGGAGAAAATCTAGGGGATTGGAGCCAAGGGGAGTCACAGTGCCTAGGCTGACTTTTAGAAGAAGGTCCTGATGGAGTTGAAATGTCCTGGGACCTCTTTCTCTTTTCTGGTCTGTGCTCTCTCTCTCCTTCTCCCTGCCTTTTCTATGCTCCACTTCCACAGGCTTAGAGGTAGGAAGATGAGTCCCAGCCTGGGAGGGAGGAGAAGGCAGGACAAGATTAGAAGGAGAGGCGGCCACAGCAACAGCTGTGACCGAAGCAGAAGAGGAGGCAGCCGCCTCCGTAGAAGGGAGCAGGCCCTTCATAACTAATTTGGCCCGCAGATCTTTAAGGGTGCATGGGTTAAAACCCATGCAAATAGAACAATCTGTGGCTAAACAGGCTGCACCCAAACACAGCACGCAAAGAGTGTGGCCATCAGCAGGTGACAATTTGTGGCCACACTCAGTGCATCTCTTAAAAACTTGTTTGGGGAGATCTGCCATGTCCCACAACAAGAACAAACTTTAAACAAGTTTTAAACAGCACACGCTACTCACCACACACACAGACAAGCACACAGAAGGCTGAGGGGGGAGGGAAAGACAAACTATGAACTACCTAACTACCTAAAAACTAAGAAAAAGGCCTTAAACTTGACACACCAGCAAGGGGAGGAAGACAGGAAACCTACACTAGCAAGTACACATACACACACAAAACACTACTCAAAGATAGAAACCCTACTCCCAACTTGGAGCTCAAGAATCATGATGCTTAGGCTAGCCACGGCAAATGAGATCTGGGGGTTGGAAGGTAGTGGTGGTGTATTATGGGTAAGGGGAGGAGCTTGGAGCTCGGAGCAGATGCTAGTGAAGCTGCTGGCTCGGATCCGATACGGATCCGGTACCTACAGGTTGAAGATCAAATGAAGTAAACTACTTCAGATCTATTTATTTACTCTGGGGCTCCCTAATCTGTAATGCTATATTGAATTTTTACACTTTATCAGGACTTAATATTTTACTAATGCTCTGACTCTGTTGTGTAGTTTACAAGTAATAAGGATAGCCTTACATGACTACTGACTAAACAACTGCTAAACTGCAGCACCATTTATGCCCACAGTACATAGAAATATTTTGATAATTATGAAGATGTATTCATTATAACTCTTACTACATAAATTATTTTTTTGGATAGTCATCTATTAAGACTGAATGATAAAATAACTCTCAATAAAAACAAGATATGCTGTACCAGAATCCACCATATCACATACGTACTCATATCTCTCAATAACAGGTACTGTTATGACTCTGTCATAGTCCATGTTGGCATGAATGACTTGAGACTTACCTCACTGGACTATATGAAGAGAGACATGACTGAGCTTACTGAATATGTGCCCCAGGCAGTTACGCCCCTAGCCTTAAGCAACATTCTACCATCACCTAGAATGATGCCTCAATACAAACAGAAAATGACTGGCTTTAACAATTGGCTTAGCTTCTGGTGTCATTCCAGGGGGATCCAGTATCTGACAGCCTGGGAAGATATGATCGATAGACCACGATGCTTTGCCAGAGATGGCCTGCTTTTCTCTCACCTGGGTTTCAGGCTTCTGGCAAAGGTTCTTGCCTCCCCCATAGTGCTTTTTTTTTTTTTAGGAAAAGTGATAAGGTCAAACCTATCAACATAAAAATGTCTACAAAATGCAAATTAAAGGTCATGCTGCTAAATGCTAGGAGTCGAAACATGAAACTGCACTTATTGCAAGCATTCTTAACCCTGGAGGATGCTGATATCTGTGCAGTCAAAAAAACCTGGTTCAAAGCTGCGGAGAACACCCCAGCCTTACCTGGTCACTCATCCTATCATACATTCAGACCCCAAATTGTGGGCAGTAAAGCCAAAGGAGGTGGAGTTTCAATATATATTAAAGACACACACAGACACAGACACAGACACAGACACAGACACACACACACACACACACACACACACACACACACACACACACACACACACACACACAGCTCTCCAGGTTGGTCAAACAGTATGACGCACAGGAGACACTCCAGGTGCAGTTAACCATTGACAAGACCCCTATACAAATCATATCTAGCTACCGGCCCCCTAATCTGACTCAAGATGCCCACTCCGCCTATCTGGACCTCTTTGAATCTATCAAGATTCAACCCTTTTCCCTGATCCTGGGCAACTTTAACTACCCAAACATAGAATGGAAGAACTACTCATGCCAGAACACAAATGCCCAGAGATTCCATGATTTTGTCAATACAAATACCTTGGAACAGCTAGTCAATATCCCCACAAGAGGTGATAATATCTTGGACTTGGTATTAACCAACATGAGTTACCACTGCAGTATCT
Organism: Protopterus annectens; assembly: GCF_019279795.1. NCBI lineage: Eukaryota > Metazoa > Chordata > Ceratodontiformes > Protopteridae > Protopterus > Protopterus annectens. The sequence goes on from NC_056729.1 coordinate 319,402,692, forward strand.
CTACAGTATCATCCTCCCTGATAAGATCCGACCATAAAGTAGTTACTTTCAAAGTCACCATCACCCCCAACCCCCCTCTAGCTTGGGTCAAACAAAAAAAAACTTCTTCAAAGTTGATTACACCTCATGAGGGATGGTATTAACAGCTTCACAGCCTCCTCCCCCTCTGTAGGAATGGGCACCAATGTCCAAAATTACACCAAAGTACTATACAAGCATTTATATACATACATGGAATCAGGAATACCCTACAGGACAAAAACATCCTCCCAAGGAAGAGTAAACCTGTCTGGTGGACATCTGCCATAAATAAACTTGATAACAAAAAGAAAAAAGTGCTGTCCACGAATAAGAATGAGAAGGTTCCCAATTGGAAGCAATCTCTCCTTAGCCTGAACAAGCACATAAGAGCACTAGTGAAATCCTCCAAAACAAACTTTGAGTCCAAATTTACCACATCTACTAGAGACAAACAGAAGGCCTTCTCCACATATGTCTGCAAGCTCAAAGGAAGCACACAAATCTGCTCAGAACTAGTGGTCAAGGACACCACATACACAAATGCCGTTGATATAGTCAATTTGCTGTATGACAGATTCATCTAAAACTTCACCCCTCTGTCTCCCCCAGCAGTAAATCAGAACACCCCCAGTACCTGACCCCTTCCCCTTATATCTAGGGAACAAGTCATCACTGCTCTCTCAAAGGCAAAAAAATACAGCCTCTATGGGACCTGATAACATCCCAAACATCCCAGGCTGCATGCTACATAAACTCAGGCAGGAACTTGCAGCGCCATTAGGCACCCTATTCAACCAAAGCCCGAGTACCAGCTTCATCCCAGCAAAGTGGAGGACAGCCACTGTCATCCATTTGCACAATGGTGGAACGTCCATCGATCCAGGGAATTACAGATCCATCAGCCTAACTAGCCTGATCTGCAAGGCCATGGAATGGATTATCATGGACCTCATTAACAAGGACATTGGAAACCTCCAAACACTCAATCCCACACAGTTTGGCTTCATCATGGGGAGGTTATGTCTGTTAAATATGGTTGACTTCTTTGAGACAGTCACCAAAGCCATGGATGAGGGGAAGATGGAGCATACTGCCTACCTTGACCTGGTCAAAGCCTTCGACACTATTCCAAACTGGGGCAAAATAGATAGACTCTCTCAACTAGGCATCAATCCAAATGTTACCAGATGAGTAGCAAACTGGCTCACTGATAGAACCAACCTAGTCAAAAATACGGGAAGCCACCTCAAGCAGTAGACCCGTAACAAGTGGTGTACCCCAGAGAATGGTCTTGGGGCCTCTGTTATTTGGGATATACTTTTTCTGAGGTGCACACCAAAACCAGTGGGCTATGGCTGACAAAGTTTGCAGATTGCAAGATGGGCGCTGTCATCAATTCCTCTAGTGATGTGGACATCCTCCAAGAGGATCTCACCCAAACAAATGACTGGTGCCAGACACATGGCCTCAAGCTGAATACCAAAAATGCATCATCATCCCTTTGGGGAGAGTGATTTCCCCACAAATTATCACATTAATAACAACATCCTACATATGCAGTCAGTCATGAGGGATTTGGGCACCCAGGTTGATGGCAACCTGACTTCTGACCACCGTGTTGCTTTTGTTGTATGGAAAGCTTTCTACATGGCCCACCTCATAACTAAGGGTATCTCATCCAGGAACGAGGAGGTCATAACATCCCTGAATTCTTCCCTTATAAGGCCCATTATTGAGTACAACACCCCTTTTGGCATGTGCCTTGCAAAGCACATGCAGCAACTGGAGAGACCACAGAAGTTCCTCACCAGGAGAATCCAGGGCCTCAAACATCTACCATACGCAGATAGGCTTAAAGCCCTGTCCCTCTACTCAGTTTCATACAGACTCCTCAGAGGTGACCTCTGTCTGGCATACAGAGCAATCTTAGACCCTGCCTTGATGGGACTGCTGCATATCTGCAAGTCAAATTCCACTCGAGTAACCTGCATGTGTGACCTCAACCTGGTCTGTGACATCAACTGGACTTGTTGACGGGACAGATTTGTGTCCCAGAGACTCCACCATTTGTGTAATAGACTCCCTCTCCAAGTCAAGCAGAGTACCTCATTATCCCTTTTTAAGCACAACCCGAATAACTGGATGGGAAACAGAAAATACTGGGATTCTACCTGTGGCCCTGCTGGACACGGGCATTGGGTGCTGACTTGTCTAAACATGAGCTAAAGTTTTAGCTAGGCTTATGGCCTCAGGGCCAATAGCCTAGTAACTTCTTATGATCCTATGATCACAGAATGAATAATTATCTTGAAAACTTTTCAGAAGACAGATTGCTAATGTTTTTTTCTGCTGTTTCCTTCACAAGACCTCTGGACCAGCTTTAAGGCTTTAAAGGTTTTCTAGGTACACATAAGTCATTCTGCCTGCCTTTTAAGAGCTATGCAATCATATGAGACAGGTAATACAAACTGCAAACCCAGTATTCTGTGCTCCAGTTGCAGCTGCAAGTTCTGCCAACCATTTAGAAACACTGTGAATAACTTTAAAAACTGCACTCTTCCCTTTTTCTTGTTTTACGTCTCCTTTTCAGAAGTGCAGAACCCATACTTGTGACTTCCACATTTATGAAGAGTTAAGTATGAATGATAAGCCATACAGAAAAATTTTAAACTAAGCTTTGGCATAATGGTGCAACCTCACACCCCCAACTACTTAACTCTAAGATCACTTGCACCTTGGAGTAAAGAGAATAATCTGGGTTCTACAAACTTGGACACAGAACCTCCTCCACGTTTTGCTGTTCAAAGGATCATACTGCCATCTTCACAGTTTCAAATGACTCACAAGCACATAACATTTTCTAGACACTAAAATTCAAATCCAATGGAAAGACAGAAATGTTATGCTTTTTGGGAAAAAAAGAAACACAGAAAATATGCTGACTGGGAATATGTTAAAAGGATTGAGTACAGTGGCAGCAATACAGAGGAAGTGGCTGCTGGTGCCACCAAAGTCATACAGACCAGAATCAGGTGAGCAAGCATCTGTGGAGGGAAATGCTGGGGGTACTGGCAATTGTCTTGAATCATTTGGGGACTGACACTTGTGAATCACTGGCAAGGCTACATGTATAATGGCAACTGCTAGGTAATCATTATCAATCCCCAAAACAGAGACAGGAATATCCCTGACACAAGGCAAAGACTTGAAAATTAAAGTAGATATCAGTGCTACTCTCAGAAAAAGGAATGCCAGGAATGTGGAGAATCAGGCTCAGGTCTCTAAGGGAGGGAGGGGGGGGCAGAATAATTGCCTGGGCCTGGGACTGTGAATGAGGCTATGAATTGGAAATCTGTCTACTTCTCCATTTACTCCACAAATTATGAAGATCTACACTTCATCTGTGTTTGAGTCCTTGCATCTTTTTGGGGTCTTCTCTCCTTTCAGTCACTAATGGCTGGACCACGTTTTAGAAGGATATCTTCTGTGTCAAGGCTCGACATTCAGTGGTGTAAACATTTGTTCTAGGTAAAGTGATGCCCCATCCCCATGTAAAGATGTGGAAAGGCGGTTAATGCCGATGACCTAACAGAAAAAATGGAGGACTAAGAAAACGAGGCTCCATTTTCAACTCCTGGAGCCTCTAAACCATGAGAAAATTCTCAAGGACCTCTACTATAGCATCTCCTACAAGTGTTGTTAAATGTTTGAAGACAACACATATTTTAATGATGAGGGAAGCTATACAGTGAAGACACTCAAGGTTTTTACCAAAGGTCCACTTAGTTATTGAAGCTGCAAATGCAATGAAGATGTAAAGTCTAAAATATGTTTGACAAAAACCTAAAACAAAAAAGATTAATTTACTGGCTGATAAATTAAATGCTCTCAAGGGTGGGAGAAGAGACAGACAGATATCAAATTGAACATAAATAAAATCTCAAGTGGCATTTTCTATTAAAATATCAAAAGGCAGTTTATAGCTATTGTGGGTGATCTAACTGTTTTGCTGCAAAAATAATGCAACAGTTTTAGAACAGCAGTGCAGTATGGGGGTAAGGGGTAGAGTATGCAATGAGGGAAAGTTTTATGTGTCAAACAATCCTAAGACTGACAATAGTCCTCAACGTTTTCACATCCAAAGCTTTTTAATGTCAGATATGAAAACTGTGGGTACTTACAAACAGTGCTATGTCTGTGAGAAGAGGTCTGTGTGCTTGGTGTCAGTACTGCTCTGAGTGCGTAACTCTGTTCTGTCACTCAGTGTACCACTTCCTGCTGCATCTCTCCAGTTCTCCAAAAAGGTGAATGCTCTCCATGAAAAGGAATACTCAATCAGACATCATCTTGCACAGGCAGAGAGCTGGTGGGAGAGTTGGTTACTGCAAACAGACTCTCAAAGATCTAGCATTAAGGCAAAGACCCATAAAGTCTGTGTCTCATACTGAAGAGGTCCAACTGCGGTACTTCACAAGGCAGGGCCCCTAGCATTTTATCCTCGGGTGAATGCACCATAAGAACACTGCTTTGATTATTGTGGTCTCAGATGAAGACTTACACCTGGAAATAATTGTGATGCCCCAGCACTGGCCCAGTAATCAAGAAGCCTCAATCCTCACCACTGGCAACAGTGGGGAACGTACAGACTGGAAGGATGACAAGTGCACACACAGTAAAGTGCAATTTCCCTTAAGAGCACACAGATATCACAGTCAGTCTGGGGCTGGTTTCTCCCTCTTTCTCCAGATCCCCAACAAGACTCCCCACTCGCACAGCTATAGAGTTGAGTCCTTAGCCAGGGTTCTAAGCCAAGTCCTCCAGCACTCTCTATGTCCAACCAGTGTTTCATGTCCCTGCCCAAGTAGCTGACACTCACACACTTTCAGATTTGTTTTACATACACACACACCTGGGGAAGGCTGACACAGGTTTACTAGCTATGCCCCTATCTGCCCAGACTATAAGGTAGTTATCACTGCTACCAGAACCCCTACTTATCAGCTACTATAAGGTCCTTACAAAGGGTGTCCAATCCTACTATGTAATGTTACTATTAATCCAAATGGTAGTCTGACCAAGCAAGGCTTGGAGTGGCCTGTACAGTGTCACCAAATAGATATGCAAGTACGCTAAGAGCTTAAATATGCCTCACAAATGTCAGCCACAAAGATAGGTTTAAATATATTTAATAATAAATAATAAAAGAACAAGACAATACTCAATAAATACAACAATTTACTTCAAAGTTCAAAATCACAGGAAGTATTTAAAACAACATTGCAGGACAGTCTCAAATAAATACAGAAAACATCTAAACTAATCTTTACTATAATCCTAACTATATCTAAGAGTCACTAAGCCCTAGAAACTTACTTACAGCAAGGGAAGTGCAGAAGGTGGTGATGAGTGGATGTTTTTGCTAGGTCCAAGACAAAATGCACAGTCTCTCTCAGAGAAAGTTCTTAAATTAATATTAAATTTTACTGTTAGGTTAGCTTACATGACATCACTTTTTGTCACCTGACTTAAGTTCCCAAGCTAAACCTCCCATTGTAGCATTTGACAACTCTTTGTGAAAAATACATAGCCTTCAGATGTCTGCAGCTGCTAGAAGACATAAAATAATAAAATACTTACAAAACAATGCAGAAGGTACCCTAATTCTAGGCATCCTGTCTCATTGCTGCATTAAAACTAAATTTTATAACACAACCATAAAACAATTTAATTTCAACTTATTTTCTTGAAGTTTTGCATATTTCTTCTATTAAAACATACATTTGCACAGGTATATAGATTATATAAATTTCTGTTCTTTTCCAATAGATACACTGTGGACACATCCTTGAAGCTCAGTACTGTACAACCCTGTTCAACAAACACTTCTGTACCAATAGTTTAATATACACATAACATATAGTTCTAATACATTTGGTAACACAAGCAACTGCATCTTGCTGGTATTCACAAATGATATATAACTATTTACAAAATTCTAGATAGCTGGGCTGGCAGTATCTCCTTTTGTTACATTTCTATATAAATTATACTAATATTCCCAAATGACATACAATTACTTACAAAATTCCAGCTAGCTGGGATGGCAGTATTTCCTTTGTGTCACAATGATGTCCAGCTTTACTGCTTTGCAAAGGTGTTTACAGAATATCATGCAATGATGGATCAGATACCATCCAAGGGGGTATTAAAAGAATGCTCTAAATGCACACATACCTCTGGCAGAATGTGCTTTAGGAGCTACCTGAAAGGATTTGTCACACTTACTGTTACAAAAGGCAATGCAACTGAAATGCCAAGAGAGGCACCATTTCAAAATGTTCTTGCTTTTCTGACCCTTTACAAATGAAATATGAGCTGTCTATGTAAACCTTATATTGAAGGAAATAATGTCCTTGAGAATAAGTAGGGTAAAATAAGTGGCAAATGGACCAAATATTTCACGTTAGAATTGCTAGCAATTTCCATTTGACAGAAAGAATGATTCATAGGGAAAGTGAAGACAGAAAATCAAGCAAAGAGGTTTAACAGACAGGGATTTAATTCAGAAATTCACCACAAATAAGATTCACCAGGAAACAGATTTCAACAATGAGGAAATGGTCATCTTCTCCAACATCAAGAAAGTATCCCACAGGGGCACCAGATCTTTAAATGGGGGTCTTCAAAAGAAAAGTACCTCTAAAAGGAAATGTGGAGGGAGGCCAAGGACATGGAGTCCTGTCCAATATGAAAGTTGCAAGTTGCTCCTAAAAAAACTATGACAAAATAACTGATACCTGATTCAAAGAC
>NC_056729.1:319412022-319537022 GCF_019279795.1 Protopterus annectens
TGTCAATTGTTTCATTTCTGAAGAAGTCTGGGTGGCACTCGGACGAAAACGCTCTGTATAATTTCAGCGTTAAGGATTTTCTACTAATAAACTGTACTTGGCTGGTGATTACTTGAAATTCTTCAAGGCTTTTTATTTGTTCATTATTGATTTTGGCTCACTTTTTTCTTGGTTATTGGACTTATGGAGCCGCTTGAAGAACTTAATTCACCCTTACAGAGCCCAAGCGATGTCAGGGGCCGTGAGATGGGTGAATTACGTAATATTTCCAGCCAGCTATCTCAGCTGATGGACCTCTTAACCCTGATTGGTCGTGGGGTTGCAACTTTACTATCTAACATCAGCTTGCCTGGAAATCAGGAAGTTTTACTACGGCGAGAACATCAAGTGAACTCTGTGGCGGCTGTTAATGGTAACGGTCAGAATGAACAAACTTTGGACAATACTCCTTCTGTTTTGTGACCAGAAGAAAAGGTTAATTTGACTCAACAGAGCAATATAGTGACTGGAGAAGCCGTTGGTTCTACACAACAGGATTTTAACGAATGGTTGCAGCAGAAGCCAATATTTCTTAACCGTAGACCTCAATCAGTACATGCTGAAAATACGGACACTTTCAGAGTAAGCCTTGATAAATTGCATTTGGCTTTGACTAAATTTAAAGTATTAAATATTGAAAATACTTATTTGGGAGAATGTGTTAGACAGGGGATAGTGCCCAATGGTCTTAGAGTTCATAAATACCCCAATAATGTTACAGTGGGCATTGATTTTTATAAAGAATTGATAACTATTTTTGATAGATGTGGAAATGAAATTCTCAAAGCTATGATTCGTAATAATGAACGAGAAATTAATGTTTTAAGAGAACATACAGATGCATTGAATACTGTTATTAGGAATGACCTATTGTTCAGTGCACAAGCAGAACGTGAGAAATATTTTAGTATTAGAATTGCTATAGACAGAAAATGTGAGGACATACTGAACAGAAAATGTAAGAAATTAGATAGAGATTTAAGGAAATACAGTGAGGGTAAACAATACCCACTATCTAGGTTTCAATACAATGTGGTACCTGCTAGTAGAACATATGCACAGGCCCTACAAGATTTTGAACCATTGGAATCTAATGGGGCCAATACGTCTACAACCGAGGGGCATGAAGTACATTATGATAATGTGGGATATGTTTCCCCTCGTAGATCGGAAAGACTCAGACAAAAAAATAATTATAATACACATTTTCATCAAGCCCCCCCAACAGAGGGGAGGGGGCATCAGGCAAACTTACAGGTAGATGTTTCTACTGCTAGTTCATCTAGTATACATAATGATAATGACATTGTAAGCCTGCGAGATTTTCATCATTTTAATTATAGTTCTTTGGAAGTTACCCAAGAATTTTTTAGTCTTTTTACTAAAGGGTTTAAATATATACCCTGAAAAAAATGGTTATTTCTCACAAGTTATTTTAGACATTAAATTGTTTATCAGGAAATTAAATTTAGAACATTTTTTCAAGGAAATGGTTAAACTTTTAATGTAGATGTACCCCGAAAGAGTAGTACCTTTAATCCACAGTGACATCCTCAGTTAAAGAATGTGGAAAGTGTATTAGAAGGAGAAATAAGAAAGTTATACAAGAACCCATCTAATATGTGTATTAATTATAATTTGACTAAAGAGGAGAATGCTTTGTTGAAACAGTTATGTTGCAATCATGAGGTTCATACAATGGAACCTGTCAAAGGTGGCGGAATAGTTCTCACAGATAAAAATATTTATAAAGAAAAAATGTTTTCTTTGTTGAATAATGAATGTAGATACAGTTCAGTATCCATTAATGAGATCAATGTAGCTTATAAAAAAATTGATTTGGCCCTAAAGGATCTTTTTGACCAAGGGGTCATTAATTCACAAGTACATTCTTATTTAACAAATAATTGTCCTAGGGTACCAACTATATTTGGCATACCCAAGATCCACAAGAATGTTGACAACCCTCCATTTAGACCCATAGTGGCTTCTGAAGGTTCCAAGGTGGCTCCTATTGCCAAGTTTTTGGACTGGAAACTAAAGACTCTGGGGGGGGGGGGGTGTTCACACATTCTTAAGGACTCTTGGCATTTTTAGCCAAAATCAAACCTGAATATTGTGTTGATGGACTTATTTTTCTCTGCATAGATATAGTGGACTTGTTTTCAGTTATTCCACATGATACAGGGTTATCATGGTTAGAAGAAGCATTCAGAATGCGTCCTAACATTTCTGAAAATGATGTCTTTCTGTGTTTAGAACTAGCTGATTTGGTACTTAGAAATAATTTTCTGTTTTTTGAAGGACAGTTTTTTCGGCAAGAACAAGGTGTTGCTATGGCAGCTAGTTGCTCCCCTACTTACGCAGATATTATTCTATCTGTTTGGGAGAAAAAGTTTATACATGATTGTATATATGCACAATATTGGAATTTATATGTCCACTACCTGGACGATATTTGTATTTTTTGGACATCTGATATGTCTCAACTGGAACAATTTATGTTATATTTGAAACAAACTACTAATTTCCTACAGTTTACTTAACATATTTCAACATTTTCATTCAACTATTTAGATGTAACTGTATCTTGTATTGATAATGGATTTAAATCTGTGGTTTATCAAAAACCTACATTTTCTAATACTTATATTAGTTACGGTAGTGATCATCTCATGTCTCAGAAAAAGAGTATAATTAAAGGACAATACGTCCGTGTCAGTCGTATGACATCACAAGATCAAGATTTTATTAAGGAATGTTAGACTTTGTAGGAAATGTTTAAGGAAAGAGGATACCCTTTAGATCTTATTCTTGATATACAACAGCAAGTTATTTTAGGGAGAAATGACAGATTCTCACCAGTACTTGGTAAAAGTTTGTTTCCCCTATTCAGTAGGTCCTACACAAAATAACAGTCAGGTTGATTTTAGTAGAGCTTTTGTTACCAATTTTAGTAATAATGCACATCAAATCAGGACTATTTTGGATAGGGAATGGAAGAGATTTTCAGAATTTAGACGTGTTTAAATATAAACCCCTCCAAGTTGTATACAAGAAGGGACAGAATATTAAAAATGTATTAGAACAAGCTGCTAATTTGAATACTTTCTCATTTAGAAGGCAAGGGACCTTTAAATGTGGTGTCTGTAATCAATGTAAATATATTTCACAAGGTGAAGAATTATTTTTACAGGCTAGAGGTATAACAATTAGTACTACTAATTATTGTAATTGTAATCCACAAGGGCTGGTCTACATTGTTAGATGTAGAAGTTGTGATGCATTTTATGTGGGTAAAACCGAGCGACATTTAAAATGCAAAATTTACGAACATATTAATGATGTTAGTAAGAAAAACAAAACTAATGCACTTTATAGGCATACATTAGTATGTAGTAATGCTCAGTTTCATTTTTTTGTAATTGAAATGGCTTCTAAAGACATCGGGGGGGGGCCCTGGGAAATTAAATTAGAACACAGAGAGACTCTTTGGCAAATTAAAATGGAAGCCAATAGAATCCCAGGATTAAATTATTCCATTTCCATTTTACCACTACTCAAATTAAAATCAACTAAATTATAAATTATTGTATTGCATATATTTTTTATGTTTTTAAATTATATTTATTATATTATACCAGATATCTGTACTATTTTATGTTCACAACAATTTCATTCATACATCTATCAAATGTTTATTGTTTTTAAATGTTTGTATACATATACAGTTTTACAATGTAATGAAATACACATTTTTTTATTCATATATTTAATTCCCCCATTTTTATGGAATCAACAGTTAATTGTTGAATGATTTTAAAAGTTAATTGTCTTAATGGTTAATTAAGTTTAGAGTATAAATGTGTTACAATCATGGTGTCAATTGTTTTATTTCTGAAGACGTCTGGGTGGCACTCAGACGAAAACGCTCTGTATAATTTCAGCGTTAAGGATTTTCTGCAAATAAAGTGTTCTTGGCTGGTGATTACTTGAAATTCTTCAAGACTTTTTATTTGTTCATATTTTTCCTTTTTCTTGCAGTCAGAACTCAGGATGTCTGCCAGGACATCTTTTTTGGTGAAAGCCTGCCAGGTATTTGAATAATTCTGAGTCCCAGAATTTGTTGAGATTTTCTCATCTTATACACAATTTCACCCAGACTTCTAACTTTCATATGGGTTCTGCTGACGGACTATTGTTTTGTTGTTTACAAACAAGCTGTAGCCATCCTCACTGTTGTCAATCATCATCTCCAACATAATACATAACACTGTGGACATGAATCACACTGAGGAAAGTACAGTTTTGTACCTACCATAAATGTAGATGTTCGAGTGCTAATACAGCTGCAGTCATAACAGATGGGTTATCCTGCCGTCAGGCGGGTCCTCGGTCGGCCGAATTCCAAAGTCTAGGTCCGGCGTCGGATGTCGTCGCTTCTTCCCTAACGTCAGTGCGGCAGGGGTATAAAAGAACCAGCTGACGCCATTTTCTTCAGTTTTTCTTGCCCCAGATGTCAGGTGCCCCCAGAAGGAAGGCAAAACATAAATTTATGTAATAATGCAATGCAATATAATCAAAAAACAGTAGTTGCAAGCAAATACACCATAAAAGAATACCCCAATCAGGTTGTATGAGGAGGGGTTTGTCATTAGGCCTGTCCCAAGAGGGGAAAGGAGGGAGGGAAACCTGGTCTGCAGCTGTATTAGCACTCGAACATCTACATTTATGGTAGGTACAAAACTGTACTATGTTCATCGTGCATACAGCTGCAGTCATAACAGATGGGTAGAATCCCAAAGCTAAAAAGGGGTGGTAGGCACTAAGTGGAACTAGGAGGAGCAAGGATGCCCTGCAAGACTGCAGTGGCAAAGCCCGCTCTAGATTTAGAGTAAAGTGGAAGGTGATAGTGCTTGTAGAAAGTGTGCACAGAACTCCAAGTGGCTGCTTCCAAAATATCCTTGGTAGGAACCCCCCTGAGAAAAGCTGCAGAGGTAGCTGTGGCCCTTGTGGAGTGAGATCTGATGCTTGTAGGTACAGTTTTACCATGAAAAGAATAACAAAAGCGTATGCAGTGGGCTATCCATTTTGAGATTGTCTGTTTGGAAATAGCCTTTCCTTGAGCACCTGTAGCATAGGACACAAAGCGTTGCTCTGATTTTCTGAATGGCTTTGTCCTGTCCAAATAATAACGAAGCTGTCTGTGAATGTCCAAGGAATGTAGTAGTCTCTCCCCTTTGTTTTGTGGATTAGGATAAAAAGTAGGTAAGTGGATAGCCTGATTCAAGGCTACACTGGATACTATCTTTGGCATAAAGGAAGGGTTGGTTCGTAAGGAAACTCTGTCCTGATGGAAAATGATGAAAGGTTGCACAGCCATGAGGGCTTGTAGTTCCGAAACCCTGCATGCAGAGGTGATAGCCAGAAGGAAGGAAGGCTGTTTTCCATGACAAATATTGCAGTTCTGTTGAAGCAGCTGGCTCAAACGGAGGCAGGGTCAGTTTTTCTAAAATGAAATTGAGGTCCCAAGCAGGTACTAGTTGCTTCCTTGGGGGTTTTATATTCTTAGCCCCTCTGAGGAACTGTCTTAAGAGAGGATGAGAGAATAAAGGAGGATCAGTGTTGTATTGAGCAGAAATGGCTGAGGCATGGATTTTGATGGATGAGAATGAAAGTCCACTGTTTAGCATCTCAGCTAGGTACTGTAATATTTGAGGTAAATTCAGTATTCCAGGAATTTGTCCCTTTTTCTGATTCCAGGCACAAAACCGTTTCCATTTGGCGGAGTAGGCTTTTCTAGTAGAAGGCCTTCTGGCCTCCAAAATGACATCCTGCACCTCCTTGGAGAGGAGGGTCTGTTGGGAAATTAAGGAATCCTCCATGCGGCTAGATTGAGTGTTTTCAGCTGACTGTGAAGAGTTTTGAAGTTGTGCTGGGTCAACAGAAAAGGCATTAGAGGCAGGATCCATGGTGGGGAATGCATCAGGCTCCTCAGGAGTGGGTACCAGTGTTGTCTTGGCCAGTCTGGAGCAATGAGAATCATCTTTGGTCTGTCTGCTCTGGCTTTTAATAGAACTTTGGGCAGCAGAGGAAGAGGTGGAAAGGCATAAACTGTCAATGTTGTCCAACTGAAAGAAAGTGCATCCACTTTCCAGGCCTGTGGATGATAGGTCCTTGAGCAGAATTTTTTCAATTGGTAATTTCTGTGGGTAGCAAAGAGATCTATATCTGGCCTTCCCCATGCTTGAATTATCTTTGCAAAAACTTGAGGATGCAACTTCCATTCGTGTGGATCTGTCATATTTCTGCTTAGGTTGTCTGCCAGCGTGTTTTCCTTGCCTGGCAGGAATTGTGCTTGAAGTTGGATTTGTAATTCCAGAGCCGTGTTCCAAAGAGACATGGCTAGCCTGCACAGGGGATATGAATGGTTTCCTCCCTGTTTGTTTATGTACCACATCACTGTGGTATTGTCTGTCCTTATCAATAGCTGGCCTGGATGCAGTAGGTCTTTGAAAGCCATAATAGCATTTTTTACTGCTAGCATTTCCTTTTGATTGATGTGTAGGTGCTTTTCTTTTTGGGACCATTTGCACTGAATGCACTGATCTGTCATGTGTGCCCCCCCAGGCGTAGTCCAAGGCGTCTGTTGTGATGATTTGATTTGCTTGAGGCAAGCAGAATGGGAGACCTATGTTTCTTTGGCATGCTTGAGCCCATCACAGAAATTCCTTTTGGAGACATGGAATCAGTGGTATAATTGTTTCCAAACTGTGGCTGTGTTGAGACCATAAGTTTTTTAGGTACCATTGAAGTTTCCTCACATGCAGCTTTGCACATGGGATTAGCAGCATGCAAGATGCCATGAATCCCAGAGCCTGCAGGATTTTCCTTGCAGTCAGCCTGGTGAAGGTTGCCATTTTTCTGAAGTATTGAGATAGTTGCCCTTGTTTCTCTGGCGTGAGGTAGGCCATCTGGGTGTTTGTATTCAAGCTGGCACCCAGGAAAATTATTGCTTGAGAGGGTATTAGTTTTGATTTCTTTTTGTTGACTGTGTATCCCACAGAGTTCAACAACTTTATTACAAACGCCAGGTGTTTCAGAAGTATGTGCTTGCTGTCCTCTTGGATCAGGCAGTCGTCCAAATATGGGTTTATTTGTATCCCTTGAAGTCTGCAGAAGGCAATTACTGATGCCAGGCATTTCGTGAACACTCTGGGCACAGTAGATAAGCCAAAGGGCAATGCAGAGAATTAATAATGGGTTGAACCTGCAAGAAATCTGAGGTATCTTCTGCAATCTTGTCTGATAGGGACATGCAGGTATGCCTCCTTGAGGTCCAATGTTACCAGCCAAGACTCCTTGCCCAGCATGGGAAGAAGCTGCTGTAATGTCAGCATCTTGAATTTTGGTACGAGTAAATATGTGTTTAGGATGGATAGGTCCAAAATAGGTCTCCAATCTTTGTCCTTCCTTGGTACCAGGAATAGTCTGGAATAAAACCCTTGACCCTGTTCTTGTGCAGGTACCTCTTGAATAGCTTTCATGTCCATGAGAGCTGAAATTTGTTTTTGTGCCTCTGCCCTTTGGTTTTGTGGCAGGTTTGGCATGCCTCTCATTTTTGGAAGGGTGTGAAAGTGGAATCTGTAGCCTCTGTCTATAATGTCCAGGATCCATTTGTCTTTTGTGACAATATGCCAATTTTTCGAAAATAATGCCAGTTTTCCGCCTAAAGGTGCTGCCATTAGAGCTTTGCTTGGCATGCAAAGGGGAAAGTCATTGTGTCTGCTTTCTGAATGGCTGTGATCTATCCTCTCCACCTCTTGGTGTAGGTGCTTGCCATTGTCTGGCTCTAAATGATCCTTGAGATTGCCCTCTACCCCTCGGGCACCTGTATCTACCTCTTTGAGGTCTGTCCGTGGCTGGAAAGGACCAATTTTTTGAAGGCCAGTTTCTACTGAAACATGGAGGTTGTACCTGTAGGAAATCTTTCACTGTTTGCATTGATCTTGCCTTTTCCTCCATTTTCTTTAATACATCCTCAGCTTTAACACCAAATAATACATCTTTTTGAAGAGGTGCATCTAGTAATTTAGCTTTGACATGATCTGGTAAGGTTTGCTCTTTGAGCCAAGCATGTCTACGTATGACAGACCCTGTAACAGCAGCTCTACATGAGGCCTCTAAAGCATCAAAACCACATTGCAAGGTATGTTTACCCACTTGTTCTGCACTATGCAACAAATCCTGCAACTCCTTCAAGTCTGGTTGTTCAGGTTGTGCCATTTTGCTTTTCAACTGAGATAACAAAAACTGTTGATACTTTAACATATGGAACTGACAGTTTAATGCCCTCATGGTTAAAGTGGCCGAGGTGTATACCTTTTTCCCCCACCTTGCTAAAGCTCTGGAATCTCTCTCTGAAGGTAATGGATATTTGGCAGTAGAGGCCTTAATTCCCTTGGGACCCTGTGAAATAGTTTCTGGGTCAGCAGCATGGCTTTTGTATAGGAACTGGTGTGAATCAGGAACCCGGTAATAACTGTCAGGCTTAACTGGAGCTGGTGGTAAAGAATCTGGGTTAAGGCTGGCCTCTGAATACACATCATCTAGTATGTCTAAGACAGGAGGGATAGCCAGAGGCCTGTGCTGAGGGAGCAAGAGGAAATCCCCAAGCCTTTTCTTGGAATCTGAGTAATCTTGGCCTTCCCAGTGGAAGTGTTCCCTCAAGGTATGCAAGGTTTCCACAAAAGAATAGTCCTCAGGGGGGAGACAGAGGGAATGGACTACTCCGCATCAGAATCTTCAAAAGGGTAGTATGAATGTTCCTGGTCTTCAGAATGTTCTGAAGTAATGGAGGCCTGGTCCGAGGAAGGGTATTCTTCCTCCACTCTGGGCCTTTTGTCCGAGGGGGGGGTTGAGAACCCCTGATAAGAGTAATCAAATCCTCAGCCATTTTGAGCATCTGTTTTTTAGGCATGGGGCCTTGAGAGGGGCTCTGTGGAGCTTGTCTTTTAGTTTGCATGGCTGCTTTAGATTTTGTGAAAGCCTTAATGGAAAAAGAAGAAGAGGGCCTGAAGACACCTTGAGAGGTGGCAGGCCTGTCTAAACTGTGAGTTTCCCCACCAAGAGTGGCGTCGGTATCTGTAATTGGGGTGGGGGCCGAGGAGCCTGCAACCTCGGGCACAGAAGACACCGCTAAGGAAGTGTCATCGGTACTCAGGGGCTGCATAGGCGCCTCGCTGAGAACCAGAGCACCTGTAGCCGGCTTTAGCGTGGTGTCGGTAGAAGTTGCGGACCTTGTATGTCGGTCCTTATCTTTGCGTCTTTTACTCAAAACTGGAATCGGAGTATCCGACGACATAATGTAATTAAATTTTTTGCCAAAATAGTGTTGGGCGAACTCCGCCCGATGCTTAATAGTGCGTTTGTTGAATCTAGCACAAAAACGACAGGCCGAGACGTCGTGGTCTGGGCCTAAGCAAGGAATGCAGAAGGAATGGAAATCCTTATGCGGTATTTGCTTCCCACATGAAATGCAATTATTAACTTTGTCTGACATCGGTCTGAGGCAAGAAAAGTTTCCCCAACGGGGTACTTAACTTTCAAGAAGACTTTGGTTGAAAAATATTCGTAACCTTAGGAGCTGGCCGACCGGCACTCGCGAACTGCTTCTGCTTCGGGCACCGCGCGGCAAGAAAGACTGGGGAAAATGGCGTTGGCTGGTTCTTTTATACCCCTGCCGCACTGACGTCAGGGAAGAAGTGACGACATCCGACGCCAGACCTAGACTTTGGAATTCGGCCGACCGAGGACCCGCCTGATGGCAGGATAACCCATCTGTTATGACTGCAGCTGTATGCACGATGAACATCATAAAAGTTACATATTATAAGAAATGGTACACATATGTTTATGCTTTTTCCTGTCCAAATCATGTCAGTATGACTGTTTGTCTTAACTGTTTATCTGGTCTAATAGTTTCAGCAAATATATAGATCATTTAAAGCAGTATGCTTATATTTGCTTACTTGTTACTTTAAACTATTGTGTACAGCCACTCTGAAGTTGTACCTAGCACAACAGGCAACTGTAAAAGAAAAATATCGAAATGTATTTGTTAACCTGAATATGGCAAGGAGTGCAGTAACGGTTCTGTATATTTGTCCAATTTTGTCTTTTACAAAGGTAGTGACCCTAATTAGTACCATGCACTTTAAGAATGTCCTTATAGGTACATAGGTTTATACTAGGCTAATGATCACCAGGGTCTTTATAAGCCTAGCCATGCATCCCAACCACGTTTTGTCTCCAAGTACCTTTGGTGCCTACATGGTAGAACTATGTTGGTAAGGAGGTAGCTTAAGGGTTACGTGGGGAGGTATGTTGAGGATTAATTTGCTTACTGTTGACATGTGTCCATCAGAGACATGGAAGCCAGATTAGAGTGAATTTGCGATTTCCCATCCAGTGATCAAGGTTTTGTTTGAATAGGGTCAGGGATGAGCTCTGCTTCTTGTTAATGAGGAGCTTATTCCATAGTGCAGGGATCCTTTAAGATACATATCAGTCTCTCCAGCATGTTCTACTTACGTCACAGGCAAAGTTCAGGTCCTTGCATATGGTGCTTTGTTTTGCAGATGTGCACGAGATCCATCACAGCTGGACGCCTTAAATGCCAGCATAGATCACCTGTTAGTAACTTGTAGGAGACTGAGTACAGAGATAGGGCCTTAAGGTGATCTTGTGCAGGACAGGGTATTCATACCTTGAATTCTACTGGTGAGGAACCTTTGAGGGCATTCCAACTATTGCAAGTGCTTAGTTAGGTACATGGCAGAAGGGGCACTGTACTTAATGACAGGTCTGTAAAGGGTTGAGTGGAGTGGTACTATAACTTCCTTGGACCTGGATGCCATATGTCTTATCATGGTGGTCAGAGAAGAAGCTAATGGGATTATTCATAACCTTAGACAATGTTTGAATTGATGCAGGTCTGCTTTGCTTTTTGGCAAAAAGACAAAAAGTTGACCAGTCTGCACAAATTCCATTGTTATTTCAGGTTGATGTCCTTATCACCTGAGCACATCCATCAAAGCAATAAATACCCCTTCCCTTTTGTTTTACAGTCTATAATAGAAGAAAGGCAGTCAAATGGTTTTGATATAATCCAACTTTGTAACTACCTTTGTCAATAAAAATGGTTTAGTTCTAAAGACTTGTGAAAAAACGTGTATGCCTCTTTGAAAATCATAGCAAATAGTTCAGAGACTCTCCTAAAGAAGGTAATGACCTCCAAGAATGGAGTCTTCAAAGACATAAATTTTAAAGCTGTGGGATTAGCTGGCTTAAAAAGCAGCAAGAAGAGTTCCTTTTCCACCAATAAGAAGTCACAAGGAGAAGGGATGGGCCTTCCAGGTGGCCTTAGGTAAAGGGACTTCCTTTCTCATACTGCCTAACAGTGGAGTGGATAAGGAATGGAGGATTCATAAGAAGGAGCATTTCACTGGCTGACAAGTGCATATTAACTGATGCATAATATAAGCCATTCTAAAAAAGCTCAGCAAGATATTTCACAGCAACAGGGTTAAGAGAAATAGTGGGTTATATCTGATTATTTACATGCCAAACAAACAACCATTTCCATTCAATGAATTAAAACTTACTAAGGTTGTGCTTCCTGCCAAATGCATACCACTTTAGTGGGGAAGTGATGGCTGAATATGAATAGGCACAGTGATTATTCTTGCAGACAATTTGAGGTTTTTCAGACATGGCTACACCAAGTATTTCACTTGCTGTGTTAGAACTACATAGAAGTTTGGAAGATGTAATGGCCCATCTATGCACATATGGACAAGTTGAGAGAACAAAGGCCATCTTAGCCATTACACTACATCTTGCCTTTTCCCCTTCTTGCCTTTAGAAATACTGTCAGGAGCACAGGAAAGGGTGACAATGTATACTGAAGGTTCCTGTCCCATGGTATAGAGAAGACATTCACTGTCCAGGTTCCCTTGCATGCATAATTTGTACAAAATTTCTTTAGTTGATAACTGTCATGGGAAGCAAACATGTTCACCTCTAGAATTCCCCATTTTTGCACCAACATTAAAAAGACCCATTTGTTCAGTTTCCACTCATGTATGCAGGAGAAGGACCAGCTCTGCTGAACTCCCAGTGAGTTCTTGTCTTGAAGAGGCATATTTAGGGGCCTTGCCCTTAGGTCAGTACCTGTACTATTTATGACCAAGCTGAAAAGTGGATAAGAGTGGAACTTTCTTTGTTGTTTGATGTAACACATCACAGTGGCATTGTCTGTCACTTCCTGTAGCAGCCATAACTGCCCCACCAACTTGAACATTTGCAGTGCTGTTTCCTACAAGTTTTCTAAAGATTAGAGAATACCTCCATAGAGGAATCCATTGTAGCACCATGCCACAACACTACCTGAATCAGAGTTGACAACCTGCTGCTCCTTCCCTCTCTTTGCAACTTCAACCAGACTTTTGTGCGAGTCTTCTACAGAGGCACCAGAATCATCCCGTGGCACATCCTCTTCAGATGCATCTCACTCCACCCATTACTCCACTGTCTGACAACCTACTTGTCCATCATGTTGTGACACTGTCTGTGTTGGAGTTTCCACAATAAAACGTTACAATTACCCTTTGTGACCTTATTCTCTGTATTGTGAAATTTGCTATATTCTGGTGTCTTTGCCTGTATTTCTCTTTAGCTATCTTTGGAGATCTTTATTGCACTAATTATTATTTACTTTTACTTCTGTTTGCTGGTCTACTTAAAGGGCCTCAATATCCACCTTTGAGGAAAAGACTGATGGAGAAAGAGGTAGTCCCCTAATCCTTATCTCCAGCAAGGGGTACCCTGCCTCAAATAATGTGAGACATGATGAGCAAATGGCAGATGGTAATGTTTGACGGAGCCTCCGTGTCACAACAGAGGCAGCAACAGGTCATAAGAGGCTACTGTAGCCTGTACAGGCTTCAAAATATGTTTTCTAAGGCAGCACTCCTACATCCACAATGACAATTCTCACCACACATCAAATGGCAGGTACAAATGACTAATGTGTAAGCACAATCTCCTCCACTCTATCCACTGAAAATCCTTATCTCAAGCTGAACATTAAAGAAGCAGGTTCCCTGCATCCAGTTTAGACCACTCACTCAGATGGGATGTCAAGGGCTTCCTATGGGCATTCTATTGTAGGGGAGGTTGATGCTGAGACAAGGGGTTACAGCACCCAAGGTGCACATCTCTTGCCCTTCTAGACATCAGCTGACAATAGACTGCAATTTAATTCCTCATTTATTGAGGGACAATGGATGGTACAAGAATAGCTGGAGGCCTTCTTGGATATGGATGTTTTGAGGCCAATCTTTGGTAATGCCTGGTTCCCTGATCAATTACATATTCTCATCTAACCAAACCTTGCCCAGGATCATGACAGAGACATTCATTAATATCTGTATTCTGGCCACATCACAAGGCTGCTGTCTTCCTTGTGGTTTGGTAGGCCTTATCTTCTCACACCTTCTTGTGCAGATGGCCAGGTTGGAGTGCTAGTTCTTCATGCTGTGTGCCTCCCTAAAGCAGTACAAAAAGTGTTGTTATACATACCTGTTTCTGATCTGAAGGTCACACGGAAACTTAAAGGACTGGAACATTTTAGGCACTGAATGCAGGGCCTTTCAAATGATGTACATTAGATCTGAAATATGAAGTGTCCAACTGGCAGAAAAGAGCTGGGGAGTACAAGGATTGGGTGTGCCCTCTTACCTTGGCACTTGAGTTCATTAAGTATACCAACAAGAAGCTGGTCAACCCTGAGGGTGGAGCTACAGAAAATTCTAAATTTTCTCTGAACAGAAAATCTTAACATTTACCCAAAGCAGAAGTTTTTGAAAGTAACAAAATTTCAGTAGTACAGAATACATTTCAATGGAGATCACTGTTACAGATTCTGCATGAATGAATTGACTCAAGATCCAAGTATTTCTATGGTCTTGTCAACAGTTCTCAAATTCATGAAGAAGCAGAAGACCGTAAAACCTAAAACTTGCAAAAAAAAATAAATGGTCCAGGCAACAGAAAATGGCTGAGTAAAATAATTTAATATAAAAAGGTTAACATACAAGCGCTTTCACCCTGACACAGTGCAGGGCTTTTTCAAGTGAAACAAACAAACACCATAAACCTCAATTTAAATACCCTAATTAATAAAAAAGGTGTCAAAGGGTCTTAAAGAAGTACGTGCCCCCCCACATTTAAAACACTTTTTACACGGCAACATTACCCACAATTTGTAAAATTTCCACTTTAAATGTATCTAGTATAGTAAGTATTAGCATTCTCCAAAAATGTTCAAATATGGAAGCAATAAATCAATAAACAATTTTTAACATTTTTCAAGCAGTAAGGGCTACAAAATATGTATATTAAAGGGTGCTTAAAAAAACAAACAAAACATTTGATTATAACTTCTCAGCCTTCTTAATCAAATAAGGCTTAATGGAGATGTGATCATTTAAACCTGGGGGGTGGGTTGCATTCAATTTTAGTTGCCAGTAGGTTTCCTTACAGCATAACCAATTTTCCCAATCACCCCCCTAGGGTCAGGGTGGACTTGTTCAAGAATTCTGAAAAGGAATCCCGAATGGTTTGGTTCTGCATGTAGGTGCCTGTACAGTGCATTATTCAAACTTTTCTTCCTAATATTATAAGTATGCTCATATACACGTTTGTTTAATACCCTTTCAGATTTCCCTACATAAAAACTAGGGCAGTCTTTACATACAGCCAAGTACATTATACCCCTACTCATGCAGTTACCCTTCCTAAAGTGTATAACACTTCTTATGTAATTGACCAATATTATAAATTCTTTATCTATAATATAATTACAATAGCCATATCCCCTGCATTTTCTTGTTCCAAAACCTCCCTGTGGCCTAACCCCTTCCTTGTTTCGCTCAAAAAACTTTTTCAAGTTGGTCCCTGTTTTAAAAACAAAGTTAGGGCTCTCACCTATCCTGTGTACAATTTCCTGGTTAAATTTTAACATTTTCCAATGTTTTTTCAATCAGTCCTTTAATTTCCTTTGAGACATTGCTGTACTGTATAACTAATGCCCTTTTGAAGTTCTGTTTACCAGTGATCATACATTCAGGGGCATTCTGCAAAGTTCTAACAAAGGGACATACTTCACACCCCATCCCTCTATAACTTCAACAGCCACCTCCTCAATCAAACTGTTAGGGTAGCCCCTCGCCATAAATAACCCAGAGATAAAATTAATTTCAGAGAGTAAATCATTCCTCTCTTTCTTTTGAGAGAAACAAGGAATGGGTTAGGCCACAGGGAGGTTTTGGAACAAGAAAATGCAGGAGGTATGGTTATTGTAAATATATTATAGATAAAGAATTTATAATATTGGACAATTACATAAGAAGTGTTATATGTTTTATGAAGGGTAACTGCATGTCTAGGGGTATAGTGTACTTGGCTTTATGTAAAGACTGCCCTAGTTTTTTATGTAGGGAAATCTGAAAGGGTATTAAACAAACATGTATATGAGCATACTTATAATATTAGGAAGAACATTTTGAATAATGCACTGTACAGGCACCTACATGCAGAACCAAACCACTCGGGATTCCTTTTCGGAATTCTTGAACAAGTCAACACTGACCCTGGGGGGGGTGACTGGGAAAATTGGTTATGCTGTAGGCAAACTTACTGGCAACTAAAATTGAATGCAGCCCACCCCGAAGTTTAAATGACCACATCTCCATTAAGCCTTATTTGATTAAGAAGGCTGAGAAGTTATAATCAAATATTTGTTTTTTAAGCACCCTTTAATATACACATTTTGTAGCCCTTACTGCTTGAAAATTATTGCTTTATTAGCCTTTCACTTATAGCACTGTGAACATTTAATGCATTACACGCAGTCCAAAAACAGGCAACACCATCTACATTATTTAACATTACAAAAAAAATTGTTCTTACTTTGCTTCCAGAATTTTATGGTCAACTTCATCCAAGGAGGAGCTGTGGGCAACATGCAATGTTCCAAACACAGTATTTCGTTTCTTCTTTATCTTCTCTGCCTGGAAAGCAGGAAATAATGGAAAGTTAACAGCAAAAAAAAAAAAAAAAGACCTGGTCCAGAAAAAACATGCTGCTCTTATCTGTGTCACACACTGAACAATACAGTTTTATACTGCAATGTAAAACCACATCTGTATGCGATATAAGGCAATAAAAACATGGTTTTACACGTGTAATAAAATAAACAAAACAAGACTGGGATAGACAGACAAAAACAACTAAGGCTTTTTTTAAAGGATATCCATTTTGGACATGAATGAAAGCTGTTCATACAGGGTCATGCAAACAATTGTGTCAGACTACAAACAAGGAACTTGAATTTTAACTCTTTTCAGCTGTTTAACAGTTCAGCCACTGACTTAACTGTATTTGGCACTTAAAAAGGGTATGTAATGATGTTATGTCTTTCGTCTTTTCCCGGTTAGGGGTCGCCACAGTGGAACTCCGGTCCGCTAATGATTGGCAGTAGATTTTTACGTGACGAGTTGCCAGCTCTGACGCACAACCTTCAATGAAGGTATGCCCATTCACGCATGTCTCCACACAGAAGACGCTCTAGCTGAGAATCAAACAGGACAACGTCTTACTGTGAGGCGACAACGCTACCGCAGCACCACCACCGCAGTAAAAAAGGGTATGTAATGATACAAAGTAAAAATGCCACTGACACTGAAGAATCTGTCTGTCCACTGCAGCAGGAGCAAGGTCCATTTTTGTTTACACATTAAACTGCTAGTTTTGGTTTAACGGGTGAGTGAAGTAGGCATTAACATCATTGTAGCACATGAAGTGGCATGATTATGTTCTGATACGAGAAAAAATATAAGCTTGTTAAGTGTTTCCCTACTGTTAGACCTAATCATAACAGTGCTCGGGGGTGCTTGACAAAAGTCTGCTACAGAAGCCTAAGTACTGTTATGATCAGGTCTCACTCAATGGACAGTGCTGGCCAGCAAACAACTGTGGCATGTCACTCTGTCACACTTATAAACAATAAGTGTGACAGAACAAAATATCTAACAGCTTTTAAAAGCTGTTTTTATTCCTGCCAGAGGGGCACAAAGTTGTTTTACTCCTGCCAGAGGGGCACTTTGTTTCTGGTTACTGTAAGACCTAATTGTCTCTGATTTTGCCTCATAATTTTACCCTGTCCCTGATAAAATATTTGATTTTCTATTAAGTCATTGAGAAGAAATACAGTCAGTATTGCCACTCATAAGTCTTGTACTTCTTGTTCTTCAGAAAATGCATGTTGATGCAAAACCTGTTGCTCCACTAACTTTATAAATGAGTTAGACAATATTTAAAAACTACATCTAATTTTGATCATTTGTCCTCCCATTATTTTTGTATTTGTCCAGACAGAATTCTTAAGCAAAGTAGCTGGCAGGTATGCTGCTGTCTGACAGTGTTAACTGCTTTAATGGCATTCAAAGACAGTGAAACACTATGCTTCTACAACTTCTCTTTTTTTGTAATTGGTAATACATGGAGCAAACGAAGCTCCATGCACTACAAAGAATTATGAGCGGGTCTTTAATCATAACCCTTATTATGTATTCTTGACATGGATGTCAAGTTTCATCTCTCGAGCTTCTCTCTCAAGGTGAATTTCCTGGCACCCTTATTGAACGCATAATAAGTGGGCTACAAGCAGAGACCTGATAATAATCCTCTATATTTTCAGGTTCTGCATGAATTTGTTGCAAATATTAACATACGGTTGCTTATATGTCTAACAACTATGCCAGTGTACTCTACTATGTTTACTTAAAAAGTCTTTTATTTTTTCCTTACAAGCACTGGCTGAATAAATCATTCAGGGTATAACTACCTTAATGTTTTATCATACCATTCAGCAATCTTACCTGGAAACGAAATAAGATACCGCTCCCCTGACATATCTCAAATTAAACATTTCTAGAAACAAGGTACAACAAATATCAAAAGCTCAAGCTTAAAATCTTCATTCCAGGTAGATAGTCAAATGTTGTCCCTCAATTCAATAATTCAAAAATCACCAGCAAATCAAAGCTACAAGGGAAAATAAATGTCAGCAGCACAATTCACTGGAAGCTCACTTCACTGAAAACTCATTTGACTCAAACTCATTTCGTCTAAACAGGTATATGCCCTGTTCCATTGTAGTGTGATCCTGGAGTTAGTATACATAGTAAGGGAGGCACAGCCCCCCACATCGGTGGTGTGAGGGTGTAGCCCCCCCACCTGTTTTAAATGTTGTAAACCACAGACATGGAGTCTTACAAATCAAATGAATAACTCTTTCCAGAAAATAATATGTACCCAAACTATGTGGGTGGCTGTGCCCGCCACACCCCCCCCAACTATATATGCTAACTCCAGGAGTGCACTACAGTGGGGAACAGGGCATATACCTGTTTAGATTAAATGAGTTTCAGTCAAATGTGTTTTCAATGAAGTGAGCTTTCAGTGAATTGTGCTCAGGGAATTAATTTTCAGTGAAATGAGGCTTCGACGAAATGAGTTTCAGTGAAATGTGTTTTCTATCAAACAAAGTAGACATAGTAGATACACACACACACACACACACATCCATCTGTGTTTTTTTCAGACATATTTCTTAAATCATCACAAGTTAAGCTATAATAGTCAACTGGCTCACAGACAGGACCCTAAAAGTTAGAATTGGTGAGTCCACCTCTACAAAGAAGCCAGTTACAAGTGGAGTCCTTCAGAGATCAGTCCTTGGACCAGTCCTTTTTGGCATTTACTTCTCAGAAGTCAAGGCCAATGTCAGTGGTCTCTGGCTGACTAAATTTGCAGATGATTGCAAATTAGGAGCTGTCACTGAATCTCATTCAGACACAAATGATCTCTACGAGGGGCTGACACAGACAAACAACTGGTATCAGACAAATGGACTAAAACTAAATGCCAAAAAATGCATAATAGTATCCTTTGGGAAGTTATCCATCCCTGGTAACTATCATATTGACAATAAACCCCTTAGAGTTGACCCAGTAGTCAGGGACTTAGGTACACATACAGATAGTAATCTAGCCTTTGATCATTGTGTGTCTACAGTGATGAGGAAATCATTCTATGTTGTGCAACTTATAAACAAAGGTATGGCAACTAAATCCATGGAAGTCACTGCTCCACTGTATTCAGCATTCATCAGACCTATCATTAAGTACAATGCCCCCTTTGGTAACCAGGCATATCCAACAACTGGAACGTCCACAGAGGTTGCTCACTAAAAGAATACAGGGCATATGTAATATGTCCTATGCAGACAGCCTCAAGGCCCTATCCCTGTATTCTGTCTCCTACAGGCTTTTGAGGGGAGATATATGGTTGGCATACAGGGCATTGTCTGACCCCACTCTGATGGACCTCCTGCATATCCATAAAACAAACAGTACCAGAATTACCCATTCTAAAGGCTTAAACCTTACCTGTGATATAAATAGAACCTGCTGAAGAGATAGGTATGTATCACAGAGACTACCCCATCTATGGAACCGGTTCCCCATCAATGTAAAGCAGAGTTCCTCCCTAATCCAATGCAAGTGCAACTTGGACAACTGGATGGGAAACTGGAAATTCATCCCTGGTTTGGCACCTATGTCTCTGACGCAAGCAGGTAACCTGTAAATGGTTCATCTCCCAGGCCCATGCTTACACTTATCAAGGGTATCAGAAAGTACAGTTGTGTACACTTACCATAAATGTAGATGTTCGAGTGTATTCACTGTTGCAGTCCTAACATATGGGTTATCCGGCTCCCGGTAGCCCTCAGTTGGCCCGAATACCAGAGTCCTCGGTATATGACATTGGCTGCCGTAGGCTGTAAAACTGATGTCAGAACGTCAGGTATCAAGGGAGGCAGCAGACGTCATTTCCTCAGTTTTTCTTGCCTTAACTGCCAGGAGCCCCCAAAATAAGGCTAACCCAGGAAGGAAACACCCTGGAAACATGCCATCCAAAAAATAAAATATCTAGTCTGTGCCTTAGGGAAAAAAAAGGGGGGGATGGAGGGTGGGAAACCAGGACTGCAACAGTGAATACACTCGAACATCTACATTTATGGTAAGTGTACACAACTGTACCATGTTCTTCGTGTTTCACTGTTGCAGTCCTAACATATGGGGTGATTCCCAAAGCCCAGGAAAAAACAAAGGGGGAAGGAAGAATCACAGATTAGGGGTTGGTAAGGAGGCCTTGCAAAACTGCAGAGGCAAAACCAGCCCTGGATTTAGAAAACAAAGGTAGACTGTAATGCTTTGTGAAAGTATGGACAGAAGACCAAGTAGCTGCTTCTATAATGTCCTTAGTAGGCACACACCTCAAAAAAGCTGCAGAGGTAGAGGCTGCTCTATTAGAATGGGCCCTAATACCCTGAGGGGGAACCTTCCCATGCTGCACCTAACAAAAGTGAATACACTGAGCAATCCATTTGGAGATGGTTTGTTTCAAAATAGCTTTACCCTGAGCCCCAGGAGCAAAACTAACCAACAACTGCTCAGATTTCCAAAAGAGTTTAGTCCTTTTAAGTAAAATCTCAGCTGTCTATGCACATCAAGAGAGTGCAGAATCCTTTCCTTTACTCTGGGGATTATTGAAAAAGGTAGTCAGGTGAATAGACTGGTTAAGGGTCAGACTGGAAACCACTGTAGGCATAAAGGAGGGATTATTTCCCAGAGAAACCCGATCTGTATGAAAAATAATGAAAGGTTCTACTGCTATTAAGGCTTGCAGCTCCAAAACCCTTCTGGCAGAAGAAATAGCCAAAAGAAAAGCAGTCTTCCAGGAGAGAATCTTTAAATCTGCAGAGGCAGCTGGTTCAAAGGGAGGTAGAGTAAGCTTCTCCAGGACAAAATTAAGATCTCAAGCAGGAGCAGGAGCTCTTCTGGGAGGTCTAAGATTGCTAGCTCCCCTCAGGAACTGCTTCATCAAGGGGTGAGAAAAAATGGGTTGCTCAAAAGAACAATGAGCAGAAACTGCTGAAGCATGAACCTTGTTTGAAGAAAAGGAAAGTCCACCATTAAGCAATCCTGCT
This sequence comes from Protopterus annectens, assembly GCF_019279795.1. Taxonomy (NCBI): domain Eukaryota; kingdom Metazoa; phylum Chordata; order Ceratodontiformes; family Protopteridae; genus Protopterus; species Protopterus annectens. The sequence continues at coordinate 319,433,243 of NC_056729.1, forward strand.
AGATAATCAAGAATGAGGGAAAGAGAAGGATGAGAAGAGTCTTCTCCTTTCGCCTGCATCCAACAGCAAAATCTCTTCCATTTATCTGCATAGGATTTCCTGGTGCTAGGTCTCCTGGCCTCATGAAGAACTTCAACCACCTGCTGGGAAAGATTTAAAGTATTAACCAGGCAGTTAAATGCAGAGTTTGAAGATAAGGATGAAGAAACTTTCCCTCTTCCTGAACCAACAGATATGGTACCAGGGGAAGATGCCAAGGCTGAGCTTGGGAAAGGCTGTGAAGAAGAGGATACCAATGCTGCCTGGGCCAGTCTGGTGCTATAAGAATAGCCTTTGGTTTTTCGTCCCTTATCTTTAGCAGCACTCTGGGAAGAAGAGGCAGAGGAGGGAAGACATAAATTGAGAGTTGTGTCCATGGGAAGGACAAAGCGTCCACTCTCCAAGCTTTGTTGTGAAACTCCCTGGTGCAGAACGTTGGAAGGAGATGACTGGTGTGAGAGGAGAAGGGATCCACTTGTGGAGTGCCCCAATGCTGAATGATGCGATGGAAAATGATCTTGTTCAGTTGCTACTCGTGAGGATCCAGAACATGTCTGCTCAATTGATCTGCAAGGAGTTTAGCCTCCCTGGAAGACACTGGACTATTAGATGTATGCCCATGGAAGCTGCTAAGGACCATAGTCTCATGCTGTGTCACAAGGGGCAAGAGTGAGTCCCCCCTGCTTGTTGCTGTACCACATGACTGTGGTATTGTCTGTCCTGCTCAGAAGACTTCCAGGGTAGAGTAGGTCCTTGAAAGCCAGCAAGGTCTGCTGCACTGCCATAAATTCTTTTAAGTTTATGTGCAGATGAATCTGCTGAGTGCTCCAAGTTCCCTGTATGCCCCAGCCTTCCAGATGTGCTCCCCATGCATAATCTGAGACGAATGTGGTGAAAATCTGGCTGGCGGGTGGTGGGCAGAAAGGCAGACCCTTGTTCTGAGAACAGGCTGTCACCCACCAGAGAAACTCCATTTGTAGACACGGAATAAGAGGAAGAATCAAGTCTAAGCCCTGTGTGTGTTGACACCAAAGGTTACTGAGGTACCGTTAGAGTTTTCTCATATGCAGCCTTGCATATGGGATCATCAGAATACATGAAGCCATGAACCCCAGTGCTTGCAGGAATTGCCTTGCAGAGAGCTGGGTCATGCTTGCCAAGTTCTTGAAGTAAGCCAAAAGATCTTCTTGTTTCTCTTGAAGGAGAAATACCATCTTGGTGGCGGTATTCAGACTCGCTCCCAGGAAAACAATCTCCCTTGTAGGAGTCAACTTTGACTTCTTTTCGTTGAGAGTGTAACCCAAAGAGGTGAGAATGTTCTTCACGAAGTCCAAATCCTTTTTCAGTTGTTCTGGGGAGTTTGCTTGAATGAGACAGTCGTCCAGGTAAGGATAAATTTGAATGTTTCTCTGCCTGCAAAAAGCAATGACTGGCGCCAGGCACTTCGTGAAAACTCTGGGAGCAGTAGATAAGCCCAAGGGCAGTGCAGAGAATTGTAAGTGTTGCTCCCCAGCCCTGAAACGAAGGAACTGCCTGCAACTTTCCCTTATTGAGATGTGCAGATAAGCCTCCTTGAGATCCAAAGTTACCAGCCATGAATCCTTGTCCAGCATTGGCAGTAACTATTGAAGAGTGAGCATCCTGAATTTGGGAATCACCAGAAAAGTGTTTAGAATAGACAGATCCAGAATAGGGCACATGGTGCCCCCTTTCTTGGGTACCAGAAAAAGTCTTGAATAAAAACCTAGGCCTGCCTGATTTGCAGGAACTGACTCTATAGCACCCATAGTCAGAACAGAAGAAATTTGATTTTCTACCTCTGCCCTGAGAGTTCTGGGTATGTCTGGGTACCCTTGTAGAACAGGGAAGGTGTGAAAATAAAACTTGTAACCTTGGGTTTACTATACTGAGCACCCATTTGTTGTCTGTGATGGTAGACCATACCTCTGTGAACCTGGCTAACCTTCCCCCCAAAGGAAACCCTAGGCCCGCAGAGATAGGCACAAGAAGGCCGGAGTCATTGAGAATGCTTGCTTTGGGAAGCTGGCTTAGAATTTCCTGATTTAGAAGAAGAAGAATGCCATTGTTTAGCCTTTTGAGGGGCAGAAGCCTGCCCTCTGGAAGATCTGAAACCCCTAGGCCTTGAGCGACCCTGCTTGCCAGGATCAGGGAAAGACCAATTCTTGGAAGGACAATGCCTACTAAACCGAGGAGGCTGAACCTGAAGGAAATCTTTAACAGCTTGCATAGAATTCGCCTTATCCTCCAACTTCTTCAGTACCTCTTCAGCCTTGTTACCAAAAAGGTTGTCTTTGTGCAAAGGAACATCCAGCAATTTAGATTTAACAGGTTCAGAAAGAGGCTGCTCCCTAAGCCAAGCATGCCTTCTAATAACGGAACCAGTGACTGCTGCTCTGAAAAACCACAATGTAGTGAATGCTTATTAACTAGAGTGGCAGAATTTAGTAAATCTTGTAAGTCTTTGTTCTCCGACATCGAAGGAACATCCCCAAGTTTAGCTTTAATAGCTTCCAAAGTATGTTGCTGATACTTAAGCATGTGAAAAAGACAATTCACAGATCTAATGGCAAGAGTTGCGGAGGTATAGACTTTTTTACCCCACCTGTCCAAGGCCCTAGACTCCTTATTAGAAGGTACAGGGTTTTTAGCAATAGTAGCCTTAACACCCTTGGGGCCTTGAGAAATAATCTCAGGATCAGCAGTAGGATTTCTGAAAAAAAATTGATGAGAATCAGGAACCCTATAATACCTATCAGGTTTTCTGGGGGCAGGAGGAACAGAATTAGGAGTTAAAGAATTTTCCATGAAAACATCATCCACAACTTCCAAAACTGGAGGTATAGCCAGAGGCTTATGCTGTGGCAAATCCAAAAATTCCCTGATTCTTAAGGAAAATCCTGACTTTCCCATTTAAAGTGCTCCTTAAAAGTATTCAAAGTATCCCCAAAGGAAAAATCTTCTGGAGGGGAGGCAGAAGGGATAGAGTCTTCATCATCAGAATCCTCAAAGCCAGAAAAAAGTTTGAGAACTTCCTTCTTCACCAGCAGAAATACTGGAAACCTCAGAATCAGAGACATCAGGAGACAATTCCTTAGCCCTCTTGGAAGGGGGGGGGTTGAGAGCTCCTAATAAGGGAAAGGAGATTACTAGCCATCTTTACCAACTGGGGCTGAGGCAAAGGAGGGGAGGCCGATGCCTGCTTGTGAGTAGATTTCTGGCTGGAAAGTTTGCTAGTAATCCGGAGAGACTCAGGAGGCCTAGCAACTGCAGAAGTCTGAATTAAGGTAGCAGTCTGGCTCTGGTCTCATGTCGAAGAGAAGAGGCATCAGAAGCCGGTGCCTGCATAGCGGCTCCGGACCCATCTGAGGCGGCGAAAGGTGGAGGGTCGGAAAATGAAATAGCAGCCGGCAGCATGGATGACTCTGTAAAGGTCTCGGCAGAGGCCTGCGGCTGAAAATCTGCAGACTGCAGGGGCTGTGAAAGCGCCTCACTGACTACCACTGGGCTGACGACCAATTTCACCGGTGCGTCGTCAGCAGATTTAACCCTAGGCTTGTCGCGGTCCTTGTCCTTGCGTTTCCTAGGTACATCTGAAGTCGGGGGACCAGAAGACGCCATACCAACGAATTTAGGCCAGACTCCGAAATGCTTATACAAAATCTTAGCTCTAAGGCGTATGGTACGCGGGTTGAAGGAAGCACAGAAATCACAATTAGGGACGTCATGCTCAAGGCCCAAACAAGTTATACAGTAGGAATGAAAATCACGGTGTGAAATCTGTTTTCCACAGGCAAGACAGTTATTAACTTTATCTGACATTCGTTAAAGCAAGAAAAGAGGGTTCCCAACAGGGTTCTTATCTGAGGGTGTCTTCAACTTGGTAATCGGAATGCAAAAAGAAGGTAAACGGCCGACCGGCACTAGTGTGAATTGCATCTGCTTCGAGCTCCGCGGCAAGAAAGACTAAGGAAATGGCATCTGCTGTCTCCCTTTATACCTGACGTTCTGACATCAGTTTTACAGCCTACAGCAACAGACGTCATATACCGAGGACTCTGGTAGTCGGGCCGACCGAGGACTACCCGGAGCTGGATAACCCATATGTTAGGACTACAACAGTGAAACACGAAGAACATCTTGTCTGAGATTTGGGATGCATGGCTAGGCTTAAAAAGGCCCTTGTGGTCGTTAGCCTAGTAAACACCTATGAACCTATAATACAGGTATACATAGAGCAATAAAAAAGAAAAAAAAAACATAACAGTTTCCATTGTTTCTGTCAAGCAGTAAACATGTTTTCTTTTTTTAAGAATTTTCATTCACTTCAATATTACATAAGTTGCTCAATTCCTGTCTTCCCTTAAATCACAATCCTCTGGAACGTTACTTTGCATTTATTGTTCTTACAAATGCCATACATTTGTATAAAATGTTCTCCTTCCCTTTTCTAAAGATCTCATATCTCCAGTAATTTTATCTCCTTTAAAATATCCAGAATACTATTTACGATGAGAATAGATTCTGATATCCTTTTTCTAGTAACTGCTTTTTGGGCAGTCAATAACATTAAGCATTAGTTAGGTGTTATGATGTGTGGGCAATTTAAATCCTATATCCAAGCTTAAAGAATCCTTTCCTTACTTACAACCATTGTTCCCCAACATGGGAATTTTAAAAACCTGCCAACTTGCTAATTTCCTAAAAAAAATGTTCCCAGTTACCTCTCTCTTAGCCATCAGAGCTCTTAGTTTTGTTATCTATCAGCAGAAAAATCCAGTGAAGTACTTCAGAGCTATAGAAATACATATGCAATCACTTCCATGCCATAATCCTAAACCTTCAGAACGTTCTTGCATATTTGGGAACCTTACAAATTTATTACCATTGTTCCTTTATAAATTACCTTTCTATTCTTTTCCACAACATATTCTCACCTCCTCTGGTTCATTATTATAGTTATCATGCAATGTTTTTTACACCCAACTTCAACTCATTCAAGCCTATAACACACCTTTTTTGTATAATTCCACACCCGTACTTGCCTTATGGCGTCCAGACCTACTTTGGGCTTGGTTTCTTTAACTATGTAACTTAAAAAGCTAATAACACGCATCACTGGAAAGGGCAAGGAGCAATTAACAAAATTACTCCAAGACTGTTCATTTAGGATGCCTTATACTAGAGAAATTAATCACTGTTTTCCACTTATTATTCATATTTTTATATTTATTTTCATAACTGACAGGCCTACATGCTCCTGAGAGTTACAGTGTGAAATACCATAGGTTCATAGGTGTGTACTAGGCTAATGGCCCTGGAGCCTTTACAAGCCTAGCCCATAGGATTACCCTGGCATCATGCCATCTGACCTTAGTTCCCATCGCCTCTGTCGAGTAGAGCCACTGGAGTGATCCCCGGGGTGAATTTTCTATTTCCCATCCACTAATCAAGATTTCTCTTGAAGAGGACCAGTGAGGTGCTCTGCTTGATATGTATGGGAAGTCTATTCCATAGCATGGTCAGCCTCTAGGTTATGAACCTGCCCCCCCTGAATGTTCTGTTGATTGTGGTAATGATGATGAGGTTTCTGGAGCATGTGGTGTGGAGGGATTAAGATTTCTTTAAATGTAGCATTTCTAACAGAGCTGGGTCAGACATGGCTTTGTAAGTCAAGCAGGGATTGCCTCAAAGTAGGTGATATGAGACAGAGACTAGTTGGGAGTTTTTTGAGTCTGCCCATATAGGACAAATGTTTAAGGCCTAAGATCCTCTTTGTGAGGTACTTTTGCGGCTTCTTCAGTTGTTGCAGGTGTCTAGTGAGGTACATGCCAAATGGGGCATTGTACTCGATGACTGGCCTAATGAGGAAAGAGTAGAGGGAGACAATGACCTCTACCTTCCTGGATGCAAAACCCTTAGTAATGAGTGGTGCAGGACAGAAAAATTAACTGTTTTTGTCAATTTATATCACACTGTACTGGATACAGTGATACTTGTTTCGATATCTATCTAATACTTCAAAAACTAAGTGACTTACAAACAACTGCAGTGCATCAGGTGAAACCTTGGACATTGTTGAATAAAACTGCCATTGATATCTGCATTGTAAGTTGCACATCTTGAGAGATATTCAATGTTACTTATATTGCTGATTATAAAAGCATACATTTTCATATTTCTGTAAATTTCTCAACAAACATGCACTGAGAGAGGAGTTTCTTGCTGTCATTTGAACGTTTATATCTGGTTAACAGGTGTGTTCTAACAGTAGGGGTAAGCTGTACAGCTTCCAAGATACAGCAATTTATGAAAGTTTAACAAAAATGCAGTTCTGACTTTGAGTGCATTACAACATATTATAACATTTATGGAAAGATTATGAATACACTGTTATCACTACAAAGAATATTTTCTGAAAACATTACTTTTTGTATAGTTTTAGTAGATTTCATTGTTCACAGAATATTTGCATCTGTTTATCTTATGCTTTTTAAGTTTATTTTTCAGAAAATGCTCTGAAATCCAGGGATTCCTGTAGGCTGCTAGAGATGTGACATTCCTCTCCAAATAGGTGTTAATGGTTTAACTCTAGCTTATGTTCTAGAATCAATTAAAAAACACCAAAGCTGGTCTTTCACTTGGCATTCCCACACCCCTTTCTTATTGCCTATACCCTGTTATCCACTGCTGATAGAGAAGACGGTCTCTAAGATACAGTACAGACTTCTGCTTTGCCTCATCACACTCTATTACCTTTCAGTTCCACGTTACTTGCTCGTAATACCACAGTCCATTTGTTAATTTTCTCCAGTAAGACTACTGCTTGCAAGCATCCCTACTGGCAAAAACTCCTTTTTCCATTCCCATGCTGGGTTAATTCTTAGAATACTCTCTGCTGTTTTATGAATACAATATTCTTTGTGGTTATTTTCCTTAACAACTTAAAATTCTAATCTCGCTGTCTCTTGAATTTTCCTTTCCACCCGTTTCATCATTATCCTTTTTCAGTTTGATTTATAACCTTTTGTCTGTGACTGCATATGAGCTTGAACTCCGCAGCACTAAAGTACCCCTTCAAATCAAGTAAGCCTAAACCATCTTGTCCTATGGAGAGAATCAGCGTATCCCACTTAACTCTTATTCTCTTCCCTTCTCAAATAAATTCTTTCACCTCTTTATTATCATCTTCAACTTTTCCTCTCATTAAAGTGTTCTGTCACATTTTTGTGACTTACCTATACCACCATATATGGTGCATAAAAGTGCTAATCTACATATTCATTTATTGGCAGATGTTTTCAGTCTTTTTTAACAAATAAAAAAATCAGTGGAATCTGTTTTCCCTATGCTAATAACACTGTGGATCAATGCCAAGCTTTAACCTCAGTAATATCAATTGAGGGGAAAACATAACAGGCATCCATAGACTTTAATGGATGCAAGCTGATTATGCACAAAGAGAAGTCCATTAAAATCTATGGAATGCCACCTTACATGTCATTACACAGGGATAAGCTAAATTTATTTGAGCCATGGTTTTAATAAACGGTTTACAAAGCTTTTGTTATTAAAAAAAGGTCCAAATAAATACAGATCCACTTGTGCAAAATGCATCACAGCATTTAACTCACCAGATGCTGTGATGTTCTACATCATGCCAGAACATTTTATTAAAAATATGCCTGACTGCTGTATTAGACTAGGGACGAAAAAAGTTATCACTGTTTAGTGTCTTGCTATCCATATACACTATGAAGATCTTCAAGTTTCTTGATTTTTGCATTATATTTTGTTTAGTTTCTTCCCTCATATCCTTATCTTGAAATAACAGAATCCTTTTTAATCCATACACCTAAATACTTCATCATATCATTCCCCATAAGAAAGGGTACTACTGAACTAGTTCATATGTGGGTACATGGTTTATTACTATAACCTTTGTTTTATATCAATTTATTTAAGACTTAAAACTGTCACAAAATGTTTCACACACTGAAATGTCCTTTACTGGATTTATCAAGAACAAAATAATACCATTTGCAAATAAAGCTAACTTTTCTTGAGTACCACATCAGTTATATTCTTGAATTTCTGGCTCTTATTTTCTTTGTCAATGGCTCTAAATATAAAGCAAATAGCAGTAGGGATGGAGAACATACATGTCTGGTTTCGCTGTTCAAACACAGCTTGTCAGACAGCATCTCCCATCTTAATGTGGGTTGGAATAATGATTAACATCTTTACCTCAAAGATATACGGTACATGGTTTGTTTCTGGCCTCTGGTTGTTGGCTAGGCTTGTAAGTCTGCAAACTGAGAGCCTAGTATGAACCTACTTATCTTACACTGATCCCTCTTCATAAGGACAAACCATCAAGAGATCCTGGAAACTACAGACCCATTAGTCTGACTAGTATTATTTGCAAAGTCATGGAAATGATCAACAAAGACATTACATACAATTAAGAGACTGGATCCATCCCAGTCTGACTTTTGTCAAAGGAAAGTCATGCTTACTGATACTAGTGGACTTCTTTGAAAAAGTGACCAAGGCAATGGATGAGGGTAAATGATGTATAATGCCTATCTTGATATAGCTAAGACATTTGATACAATACCCGACTCGGGCATTGTTAACAAACCTAGGAATTAGGCACAAATTCCTATACAACACAATGGATAGCCAGCTGGCTCACGGGTAGGACCCAGGAGGTTGGGATTGTTGAAATCACCTTCACAAACAGGCCAGTCACCAGTAAACTCTCTCAGGGATCTGTGCTGTATGTTTCTAACTTGCAGCACATGTACACACACTAATAACTGGCGGGCTTATTTTGTATGTATTTGTTTTTTCTCATCTCTGTTTCAACTCATGTCACATTTCCCAGACTTCTCCCTTCAATAAAAGCACTCAAGAAATTAAAAAAAGGAAAAATAAACATTTTCAAAACTCCCCAACCCCTTTTAACTCACAGAAAACACGCAAAACTATATACCTTTTCCAAAAAAGAAAGTTCACCCTTCCAAATAAGACAAGTTGCCCCAAATGGGCAGCTGCACCAATAGGCATTATCTATTCTAAAGTTAGGGCTAACCACAGAAAAGCGCATGTTAGAACCTACATGCCCACTTACATCTATTCCCCTACCAGATATGAAAAACAACTTGCATGCTTTCAGTAAACTCTAACTTTTAGACTTAAGAAAAAATGCACAGTACAGACTTAAATAAATAAATAAATTGTGCATTGTCATATTTAATGCATTAAAGCACTAAGGATGCTGGTGGGCAACTACATTCATTCCTATTCACTTCTCACAATTTCAAACATTTATTTTCACTGAACTACTAGCTACTTTCCCTTTAAAGGTTAATTACATTGCACCTTGTAGAGTTTGCACAAGACACACTGTTCAAACCTTTCATGATTTATCACTTTCACCAGCACGCTTCTTGTTTCCAGCTAAAAACATCTGCTAATGGAAATGCAGGAAAGAATCTTTGTAGATTTCAGTTGGAAGCTACAGGTCAGATCTCCCATATATAATTGTTTATACCTGTTTGGTCATTGTCTCCAGCTAAAATGCAGGATATAATGAAAAAAAAATTAAAAAGCTAATAACTCTGCAGTTCTGAAATTAGCATCCACATTATTACAGCAACAATTATAATGTGCATGCCAACCTTATCAGCTCTTTATGGCAATATATAAATATATATATATATATATATATATATATATATATATATATATATATATATATATATATATATATATATATATATATACACACACACACACACACACATATACATATATATATATATATATATATATATTTGTGCAATGAAAAAGTATGTCCTGATTTCTAATTTTTTTGCATGTTTGTCACAGACTTAAATGTTTCAGATCATCAATATTAGACAAAGATAACCCAAGTAAACACAAAATGCAGTTTTTAAGTGATGATTTTATTTATTAAGGAAAAAATAACTATCCAAACCTACATGGCCCTATGTGAAAAAGTAATTGCCCCCCCTTGTTAAATCATGAAGCAACTGTGGTATGTGGTGTGTAATCAGATTTTTAGGAAAGCTGAGTTCAATTTCACTAGCCACACCTAGGCCAGATTATTGCCAGACCTGTTGAATCAACAGATCACTTAAATAGAACGTGTCAAAGTGGAGTAGGCCAAAATATCCCAAAAAGGAAGACATCATGCCGCGATGTAAAGAAATTCTGGAACAGGTAAGAAACAAAGTAATTGACATCTATCAGTCTGGAAAAGGTTACAAAGCCATTTCTAAAGCTTTGGGACTCCAGCGAACCACAGTGAGAGCCATTATCCACAAATGGAGAAAACATGGAACAATGGTGAACCTTCCCAGGAGTGGCCAACCTAAAAAAATTACCCCAAGAGCGCAGCGACGACTCATCAAAGAGGTCACAAAAGAACCCAGTACAACATCTAAAGAACTGCAGGTCTCACTTGCCTCAGTTAAGATTAGTGTTCATGACTCAACCATAAGAAAGAGACTAGGCAAAAATGGCATGTATGGCAGAGCTCCAAGGCGAAAACCACTGCTGACCAAAAAGAACATAAAGGCTCGTCTCACTTTTGCCAAAAAATCCTGATGATCCCCAAGACTTTTGGGAAAATAATCTGTGGACTGATGAAACAAAAGCTGAACTTTTTGGGAGGTCTGCATCCCGTTACTCTGGCATAAAAGTAACACAGCATTTCAGAAAACGAATATCATGCCAACAGTCAAACATGGTGGTTGCAGTGTGACGGTCTGGGGCTGCTTTTGGACCTGGACGACTTGCTGTGATTGATGGAACTGAATTCTGCTCTCTACCAAAAAATACTGAAGGAGAATGTCCACTTCGTGACCTCAAGCTGAGACGCACTTGGGTTCTGCAGCAGGACAATGATCCAACACACACCAGCAAGTCCACCTCTGAATGTCTTAAAAAACAAAACAAAATGAAGGCTCTGAAGTGGTCTAGTCAAAATCTGCACTTGAATCCAATTGAGATGCTGTGGCATGACCTTAAAAAGGCGGTTCATGCTCGAAAACCCTCCAATATGGCTGAATTAAAACAATTCTGCAAAGAAGAGTGGGCCAAAATTCCTCAACAGCGATGTGAAAGACGCATTGCCAGTTATTGCAAACATGTGACTGCAGTTGTTGCTGCTAAGGGTGGCACAACCAGTTATTAGGTTTAGGGGCAATTAATTTTTCACATAGGGCCATGTAGGTTCGGATAGTTTTTTTCTCCTTAATAAATAAAATCATCACTTAAAAACTGTGATTTTATAAAATCATCACTTAAAAACTGTGATTTTGTGTTTACTCGGGTTATCTTTATCTAATATTTACATTTGTTTGATGATCTGAAATATTTAAGTGTGACAAACAAGCAAAAAAAAAAGAAATCAGGAAGGGGGCAAATACTTTTTTATTGCGCTGTGCGTATATATATATATATATCTATATATCTATCTATATATATATATATATATATATATATATATATATATATATATATATATTGCGGTGGTGGTGCTGCAGTAGCGTTGTCGCCTCACAGTAAGACATCCTGTTCGATTCTCAGCTAAAGCGTCTTCTGTGTGGAGACATGCGTGAATGGGTGTACCTTCGTTGAAGGTTGTGCGTCAGGGCTGGCAACTCGGTACGTAAAAATCTACTGCCAATCATTAGCGGACCGGAGTTCCACTGTGGCGACCCCTAACCGGGAAAAGCCGAAAGATACAACAACAACACACACACACACACACACACACACACACACACACACACACACACACACACACACACACACACACACACACACACACACAAAACACACACATATATTTTTCCCCTCGGAAAAAACATCAGTAATGCTTGAAGTCACGTCATCAAATTGCTTCAAAAAAGTTCTCTTTGGTAAAGTCCCATAAAGGTTTTGTAGTTTAATGTCCTTATATCCAGGACAGCAGATGTTTAAACCATCCTATTAGCTCTTTCAATGAGTCTACTTTTTCTGCCACCTAGAAAAGTACTGAGAATAGCTGCTTTGATCCCTCTGGAGCAGCTAGGTGAATAACAGCTAGGACAACTACGAGATGCTTCTAGAAATACTTATGGTGCTATAAAAGCTGTCAGACTTCCTTGAAGCTGAGATATGTACATCAGGTTCTGTGGAGACCAAAGCAAACAAGTAATGATAGAAGATTTGCCTAAATCTAGATGCCTCAAGCTGTAGACACTCAGCTATACCTACTTTGGAGGGATGATACTCTGCAAGCCCTCTCTTATAATATGCCTTCATTAAATGTTACTATATCTGGCATTCTCTACATGAAACCAGAACATACTTCACTTTTCCTTCTTGGAGTCAGCATCCAAACAGTGCAGGGGGTGGCATTTGGTCAGAAAAGGCCTCTGAGATGAAAAAGGGTGGTGGTGGGGGAAAGGGATTCTGCTCTTTTTGCAAACAATATTCCTTGAATAGAATCCTCGATGTAAATGGCTTTTAAGGAGATGTTGAAGCTTAAGTAGCCTTTTGTAGTTTATACATATACTACATACTACACACATTATATAGACACACACACACATTTAGCCTCATCTCCCCACCTTGAAGTATGAATAGGAAATGAAAGAGTGGTATAAAATCATATTTCTAGTACAAGCTGTAAATATATAAAAATATAAATAAATAAAAAATATCCATATGATGACTTCCAACACTCAAAAATATTTCAGGTTGATTACATTTTACTAACAAAAGTAAAAAAAAACAAGCCATTTTTACTGTTTACTATTAAATTATCGTCGCTCACCTTGATGTATATTAAAATGTCAAACATCTTTCTGAATTATGAGATGCTTGAGTTGTTGTATGTCCGAAGTTAAAAATGCTGAAAGAACGGCCTATTTGCACATTTAAACGGCGCACAAATGTATTCGCAATGAACATGCGTCGAAAATGTGCGTAATGTATCTTTATGTTCCCAACAGCAATAAATAACTTGGTATATAAGTAATGCATGGTGGATTAGTAACAGTATATATATCTATGTGCAACAATATTACTCAATGTTCATTTAGAAGAGATGTTCTCTTCTCAGAATTGGTGAACAGTATCTTTTTTAAAACTTTTGCTAAATTCTAGAACAACTGACCTCTTAAATAAATGTGAAATTGAAAGAATATTTGAAAATATAGCATGGTTTAACAAGTTATAATAGCTTTGTCAAAGACCTGTAGTCTGAAGTATGAAAATGTAAGGCGATGCATTTGAGTGTCACATTAACAAAAAAATATGAGAACACATTTGTCAAAGGGAATAATGACGAATATAGCAGCAATAGAGACAGAGGTATATTGTAAGTATAAGGGAGATTTTTTTATCATATTGTGCTGGTGAGAAAACAGGTCCGATATGAATAGAAAGAAGAAAAGAGGGTGAAGACAGAACAGGATTGCCAGAGGTAAAGAGCTTAAAAAAGAGACAGCTGATAAGAGCATAAGAATCATTTAAGAAAATGAAGTAAAAATGGAGCAGTGAATTTTATTAGTTTCCACGGACGTTAATGTAAAAGAATACCCAGCACAAGTCTAAAAATGTAGAAGATAAAGCAAGAAAATAAAGAGAAATGCTGAGATGTAGATAATGGAGTGAGATTTTATTTGTGATATATGAACATAGGCACATAAGTGAATGCAGCAAAAGAAGTACTAGGTGTTACATTGATGGTGGACTACAGTACACATTAAATTTACACGTTAAATTTGGATGTCACAGCAGTATTATTTACTTTAAAAATCACGGCACGGATGGCATATCCGGTAATTGCTGTAAAATGTTGAATTCGACATTTTAAACATTCAGAAACAAATACTTTCGGCAATAAACTTTTACTTTTAATTTTGAACTTATTTTAAATGTAATTATAATAGTAAACCCATTTTTACTCTCTTTAACAGACGATAAAAGCATACAACACCTGATAAATGATAACTTCTGAAAAGTCATCTTTTAAATTTTCATCTATCAGATGTTTCTGATATTCCCTGGGAGTTTATGCCAAGCCACATGCTGATTCTGCACTACTAGTTTTTTTTTTTTTTTTTGTAATTTATATATAGTTTCTTCTGCAATAGGAAATGCAAAAAGCATTAAAACTAAATAGAAAACACATTAAAAATTAACTCAGCTACACAAGACAAAAACTACATCCAAGCAAAAATGCAAACGAACACAATATAAAAATAGAAAAAAGTCAAGTAATTATTCACATTCACTATAAAGGGAAAAATGTAAACTAGACAAACACAAGAAACTATAACTTATACCACCAACAAACCAACATAGCATCTTCCAGACAAATTGATCTTAAAGGACATACAAAAATTATCCTTGCAAACAGAAGCTCTTGGGAAGGTTACGTACATTAGCTTTGTGGAAAAGCTCAAATTATACCTTTCCACAAGGGTGAAATATAAACTCACAGCAACACTAAACAAAATGGCAAAGCTCCTGGAATGCACAATCATTCAGAGAATTACTGGGTTCTTCAAAAAAGGATTCAGTTTCCAATTACACACTTACCCTAATTTTGGGATTGCAAAGGGGATAAGAAGCCTATCCTGGCACTGAATCCCTGATATACCAGTGCATCACAGGACACACACTTACATGCATACGTGTGTGTGTGTGTATCTAGGCATCAGCACACAGATGGCACACACGGCTATGGGCAGTTTGTAGTATTGCCAATTCACTTACAGCACAACTTTGTGATGTGACAAAAAAGAGAAGCATCATGCAACAAATACATGGTAGCTCCTCACAAAATGTGTCCCCAGTAGCAACACAGTAAAGAGATTGTGTTACTGCTTTAGGAGTAGTTTGTACTCAATGCAGCACTACTCAGTGTGTCTGACTGCATAACATAGGGGCTTGGTAATAGACAGGTGATGTTATTCTTGCTCTTTGACCTGACCTTGGTATTTGTCACAAGTTCCATAACAGTACAGTGATCATGGTATAATCTCTGTGAAAGAGCCTAAGCACTTTAAAAATTACTCTGAAATGACAAGGATAGAAACCATAGGGTACCATGGATTAATGAAGATTCATCCCACATCTCTTGTGACAGAGGTTTTATCTTGAGTTCATTGCTAGGGTATCTAATGTTTAGCATCCGTGTGATCTCTCTGCCTGCTCAGTGTGGGAAGGTGATTTGCATGCTGTACATGAAGTACATAATACAGCTTTACTGCGCAAGGCTGAGAATCCAATTAGGGCCCAGAAGAAACTGCAGATTGTATTTACTGATCCAGAGCTCTGGCTTCATAACTCTCATTTGCTGTTTAAATGAAACAAAAGCAAATGTCCTGTTGTACAGAATCTCTTATTGAATTACTAATTCATCTATTGTTTCCATTTGGAATGACAGTGGAGCCACAAAAGACCTGTGAGTAATACTGGACAATGTCTTAATTATGCAGGAATAGGCTCTCTTAAAAATGTAATCAGATATTATGTAGCTTATACAGATCAGGGCTCATCCCTCCTAACGGTTTCAGACAAAAACTCAACATTTCATTACTTTCTAGCTAGTACTATGGTTGTGTTCTTTATACCAGTTTATCAGGAGCACAAATAAAGTAGAACAAATTGATAACAAATGCACTAGATTCACTTGTCAGTCAGCGTCAAGGACCCACTACTGTGATCTCTTAATGACCATACACTGGCTTAAATTCAGACAAAAGATTCATTAGTAATCAGATTGCCTTTCAAAAGATTCTCTCAGCATGCACTCTGCTGCTAAATCGCCATCTGGAATGGTATATACTCTCTAAAAGGCCAAGATCTATTAGAACCACATTGTAAAATAATCCAGATATCATAACTCAGATATCTGATGATGCTGTACTTGTGAATTATGGTGGTCCATTTGGAAAAAAGCTCTCTACTGATATTCATGGATAGGATATCATCAACAAAGTTATATTTAAAAATAAACTTTACTCTTACTTTATCTCTAAAAAATCTGCATACCCCAAAAAAATGTACCTTCCAACCATCCAAACTGCATTTGTTTCATTTAACAATTTGTGAATATTCTAGAGCTTAGCTTCAACTACTTTTAAACAAGCTTTACTAACAATAGAACGTTCACATACATGAAACAAGTGATCAAGTACACTAATTAAGTACAGAATAAATAAGTTCTGTCCATAACATTTCACTAATCGAAAAAGGAAAACAGGACATCCCTGTAGTATCCCACTACCTCAAATTTATTTATTTATTGACATTTGTTAACCGGGTTGGTCCAGCTGGGCTTGTGGCCCATTTTCAGTGGAGATCCAAGGAGAAAAGCTCCAAAACAAAACACGGTTCACAGAAAATCAAACATTTGAGTCAAAATATGGTTAAAATCAGTTATACAAGAATGTTAGAGAGACAAAGCAGAAATGCAAACATGATATATACATATCAATATTTTTACAGACTAAAAATATGTTTACATATTTACAAAAAGAGTTAAGTCCAAATGCAAAAGAAAATAAATCTGAAGTACAATATGACCCCAAATTCAGTATGTGCTCAGGCCAGTTTTTACTACCACAATGAGGTGCCATGAACATTCATCCTCTTTAGCACCCAACATACAAAACGTATCAACAAAATAGATTACACTGACATATCGGATATGATCACTCCAACAACAACCAGGCTCCAATACTCAATTTCCACAAGAAGCCCTATGACTACCTCATAAGTATACAAGTGCTTCTTCAAAGTGCCTGTGGGGGGCTTATATAATCACGACCACAATACCTAACATTGTCATGACCACCTAACAAAATGAAACACAATCCCTAGATGCTGAACAACCTCTGAAAGATCTTTACCTAAAACACTGAATTATAACTCTGTCTTCAAGGCTGAAGATTTCCTCAATGCCCAGGAGGCATCCTCACGATTCCCTCACATATAACCCAATTTGGAGGACGCTGACAAGGTTAGTGTCTTGGGCAGCAAATCTCCAGCACTATTTTCCTAGTCTTCTAAGTTTAAAAGGACAAACCTGCCATTGGTGGACTAACTTACAAGTAGTTACAGCTAACACTAGAAACTCAATTTGGCACCACTATTATGCAGACAAGGGGGAATCTACACTTCTTTTTCATTCTTGTCCGATATCCTTAAGCAAGGGCAGAAACATGGTTTGAATGAACTTATTTATAAAGCAATGCAAGCCTCTGTCTTGGATGTCTATCTAGCAGGGCTAGGACCCTAACCTCTAAAGTCTACAGACAGTCTGATACCTCAAATAATGCGAGGACCCTAACCTCTAAAGTCTACAAACGATCAGATACCTCAAATAATGCTAGCACCCCATACACTTATCTACAAATACTGCCACCACTGCAGGTGATACAAATGTGTCCCTCCCACACTAGATGTATGACTATGCACCTTAACAGCACCCCCCTTCCCTCAAGGAATAGCCCTTTGTGTGACTCAGGAAAATTATAAAATACTGTCTTGATCAATACAGAACAATGTGGTGTTGCATACCCTACCCAGTACACTTGTCCCTTAAATCTGTCTTTGCATTATATACTCATTTATGACTGAGTACATGATTGCCAATGACTTCATAAGTTATTTAAAGGGTGGTAGGCTTTGCAACCTTACGTAAAACTACAGCATGAGTTTGGCACCACATACACACACAAAACCAGAGCTTTAATTCTTCTTCAATTTTTTTTTCTTTTTACAGTCATGGCATTCACAGAGATATCACAGAATCACTTATATTAGACACTAAAAATGTAAATTACTGAATACTGTGACACTTTGCTCTCTATAAATCCACTGAAAATGGGCCATAATCCATCTGGATGTATGGTTATCAAAAATATGACTACACCCCATTATTTTTAGTCATCCCTGTGTGTGTTAATTTACCCTGGTAATGCTTTCCACTTTAATTATTTGAGGAAGCCGCATTCTGAGTTTGACCAAGTGTGGTGCTATCTTGTCTCTGTCCTTTCTCTGTTAGCTTCCATATATCCTGCTAGGTATGGGGCATACACCATTAAATACTACTGCACTATGTACAGTGAATTGCATGCCCTCTGGTATGCGCTAAACTGTGGTTACAAACAATTCTGTTTTAATATAGACCTCTTAGAGTTTAGACCACATTGAATATCTCTCTATTCTTTATTAAGTCTCCTGATGTGACATCACATCAGCCAGTAGACAAAATGTGCAAGATACTGTACTTAGCCAACACTGTGATGCACAGAACTGCACTGCCTTTGTCTGCTAATTTGACATCAATTACACTAACGCTTAACATCTTGCCTGACTTACACTATTCCACCTGATAAAAATAACTGGAAATCTATAGCAGACATTTTTGTCAGGAAGGGGCTGCTTCAGGAAACTTATCTATATTGTCAAAACGCTTAGGTTAAACAAGTGAAAGGAAGACAATACAGACAGGGGCTTTGGTTTGCCTGTCAGTGGAAACTAAAACATAACAGACCATTAGGAATCCACATAAAACTCTGCAGCACTGTTACCTATAGGCTATTTAAATTATTGACCTGTTACCTGAATCACTACTGATGTAACAAACTATACAAAATATTGACTGTTCTTCCACAGATGTTTTGAGCCTTTCAATTATACACAGTGGAAGGAGATGTTATATGCCCTGTATTCTATCCGTATGTAATAGCTGTTTCTGCAGCTACCTTTCCTTGCCTGTCCTTCTGTTTTTCCCGATTTTACATTATTTTTTTACCAATAATATTCCCTTTACCCATCTTGAAAATCAGATCCCCAGTTGCAATAACTTCCCTTTGGCTACTTATCTTGCAGGCATAATTCTTCATTAGTACTTGTTTGCACTTTTATAACCCTCTCATTTATTACTCTCTGCCTTTTTTTCTTAACAGTACACATTTCTATACATAAGGTTATGTTGGTTTTAACATTCAGATCTGACAAGGAGAGGGCCCTCTTTGGTAATCTCTAGGATTTATGCTATGGTTATTAGGACCGATTACATGCAATTAAAACCTTCCAAGACTGCCTCCTCTTCCTCATCCTACCCACAAATGTACTACTACATTTTTACAGCTTAAAAGTATTTGGGCTGAAAAAAAGGCCTGAGTGTGCTTTCTACACTTAAAAGTTAAGTTTTGCTAACAATGCTAGTGTACATGTTTACTCATTTACTTATTTTTGTTAATCAGGTCGGCTGGTCATCTGTCCTTTTTCATCCACAGCCTGGCCTCCCAAAGGAACGAACTTTAAAAAAATGCAGCAATGTATTCTAAATCAAGGAAAAAGTGTACAGAAGAATTTGAAAATATTTCTATTTCGTTTACTGCAGTTTGAATTATTTTTTATTTGTTTTTCTGCTGGACTAAAGCTCATCATTTCCACTAATTGTGACTGCTGCAAACAATTTCCACCTTCTAAAAGGCACAATAAGCATCTTTATTGTTTGGGACCACAACACATCACATTATGGAGATCAGTTTGTGTAGGGCTCAGTGATGTAACAAATATTTGTAGGAGGAAGGTTCTGGGAAACTTTCTTCTTGCTAAATAAAAAGTATCAGCTCAGCAAGCCAAGGTACATTGGTCTCCTTCTCCTGCCCCTTCTCTGGATTCTTCCCCTAGGTACAAGAAGCACTGGTCACATCTTCATTCTTCCAAGAAGAAGTTTACTGTGTTTCAAATGCGTGAGTTTTTTGTTTAACAGATGTCTGAGGTCTGTAAATTACCATGGATTCCACATCCCTACCCAGGATATCCCATGATACAGAAGAACTCCTCTTAGATAATCAAGATCACGTTGCTGTATGTTGCTTTTCAAAATGTAAAATGCAGTTAAATGAGAGCACCACCCCCTGCCTGTCTTGCCACGCACATGGTTTCCTGTTCACAATATAATGGTGCTGTATGGAACATAACAAAACTGCATTAATTCTACTGTGCACAGCAGAGCTGTATGTAGGCTGCATTCTCTTCTGTGGTGCATATTACTGCACAGCGCAACTATAGTCTGGATAACTTCTGATAAGTTTCCTGACCCCTGTCTGTTTTACCATACACAACACAGACTTCTACAGCGCCTACCAATCGCACTGTCTCCGCTATCCTACAGAACAGTGCCTGCTAGTTAAATTGATTTAATGACTATGTGACTCATTGGAAAAATATTATAAATGTGTTTTTATTGATGGCTGCCCACTTCTCCTGATGAGACTGTACAGCAGCAAAACTACGTGTTTTGAATAGTTTAAAATACTGCCATGTCAAACCTTATTCATAGTCTGTAAATCTGATTTACAGACGTGAATCATCTGCAGTTAGCTGATCATGGGAAATTTAACAGATTATTAATTTTTGACATGCTGTGGAGCAGGCAGCCAGGTTGGAAATGTTTAAGCATTTAGAGTCCATGGGCAGCATTGACGGTTTAATGCTACATGTAATTTTCATTACTGATGGCTCATTTGGAATTAAAGCACTAGTTAATGTAAATGCTTCAGAGAATGTAGATGGTAATGCTGATGACATTTATGCAACCCATTATAACCTTTAAAATGTCACTAAAGCAGTAAAAAGCAATGCCTGGCGCATGATCACCTTACAGGTGTATGAGACAGGTAGCTGTGTGTTCTTCAGGGATTACGAGTAATAGTTATGACCACGTTAACAATGAACTGGAGTTGTACAGGAAGAGTGTACAACCTAATGCTAGTATACTATTCCTGAGATGCACTATAACAGGATAGAAATATAGAAAAGACAGTTTACAGCAATAATGGAAAATCATGAGGATTATTTTGTTATGTTTTTTCTGCACACTGAATACCACTGACTGCTGGGTAAGATGACTTCAGTTAATAATTATGACAAAGATCTGAAGAAAAGGTAAATCCATAAGTTTAGCAAACCTGACTGCAGCCAGACTGATTTGTTTCTTCGTACCTCCATATCTGAAACAGCAGCATAACTGCAGGAATGTCTAATACTCAAATGTTATTTGTTTTTACTAGCACATTAGCATGGTATAATGACTACAGCCTTTACGTGCTGCTTTATTGTCCCCTGAGTAGTGCTTGACAAATGATCATTGCAGAGTTGCTGTATTTCACCTTCTTTGGGCATTTCCTTCATTCACCTATACCATCCCATCACTCCACTCTACCCTAATGCATCACTACTAATGCTCTCTACGACAACAATGTGTATTGACAAATGCATGCTTCAAGCTAATGGTTTTCAGATTTTATACTGTCTTGGATGATGACCTTCAGCTTACTTGAAAGTGCTTTAAATTAAACTTTCAAGTCCCTACCTCTTCTTTGGCAACTACAAGCTGAAATTCTGCATTTTGTTTCTTGATGTTGTAGTACTGTACTTCCACCTCATGTGTCAGTTGGAGCCATTTTTGCAAGGCATCTGGGACGGACCAGGTACTTCTCAGCTCAAACTCTCTCTCTGCTTGCTTCAAAGCCATACGGACCTATGCAGTCAAAAGAAAGGAAAAAAATGTTCAAAGACAGAAACTCCTTTTCTAACTGAAAACAATCTCACTCATTTCTCAGTTGTAAAGATGCAATATATACAGAAAGTAGGAAGACCCAATACTTGCTTTTATGCACAGTAAGTGAACAGCACATAAAGAACATGACTGAAGAAAGGGAAAGGCTACAGTTACACTACATTTGATGCACCTTTAATAGTGAAATTTAATAGAAAATATCAGGTGAGAAAAACACCAAAGTTGGCTAACAGTACAAATGTTAACTACTGTAAATGTCAACCCTTTACATAAGTTACAGCTTAAAAACATTGCACCTACAGACTGCCAGGAGGACACCTAAATATAATGTGTGAAACATGAGTTCTTCAAGCCTTGTAAAAAATACTGATCATATTTCTTCCTAGCGATCAGTTAGTTACTAACACACCTGTTGAATATGGCCTCAAAAGTCAAGAGTATGTCTCCAAGTTCGAAATATTAGCACACTCAACAAAAACAGAGTTAAAGGGTGTTACATTTAAGGTAATAATGCAGTCAAGCAAAGTTATCTGGGACCTGATAAAGCTGCACTTTAAGTACTAGCTCCCATAAAAAAACATGCTAATCATGACAGTCAACTAAACAGAAGACAACACAAATCTATGCACTCAAGTGTTTACAGAAGATTCAGAAGGCAAATAAATGAAGTAATCTAAGGAAAAGGTGAGATATTGTTGCTAGGCATATACAAACAGTTGCTAATTGATCTAAAAGTCAGCCACTGGTAGTGGGTATAACTTTGTGAAAATCCTTATTGTACCCTATCACAGGACTCTCTCAAACCTTTCAGGGTCTATGCCCAGGAAAAGTATGCCTTTTTGCCATAAACCAGCAACCACCACACCTAAGTTAAAGGGCCTTTACTCTCAAATAGTCCCAATTCGGACACCTCTAAATAACAGAGAGAGACAGAGAGAGAGAGAGAGAGAGAGAGAAAGCAAGTCTTCACATATACAATAGGCATGCCAATAAAATAGGGGACAACTTGCACACAAGTACCAAATAAACATGACTAATTGCATCACTACCCTAAAAGCAGGTCATGGGCCTAGTTCAACTAACCTAGGCAGCAAGTAATGAATTAATAAATAAATAAATAAAATGAATAAATAGTGAATTATATTACATAACAAACTCAGAAGTTTCATTTACTCAATAAATCCAAAAGGATTCAATGTAGACTAGTACACTACAAAAGAAGGACTTGGAAGTTGGAATAAAGGGTTGGCCACTGCAAAGAACCCTCTGTGACATGAGCTGGCATGTTAATAGTTGATTATTGTAATACCTTACTTGAAATGCAATCTGTACTGCCTTTATACTTACAAGAATTCCAAGCAGTATTAATGAATAACAGGGAGGTGGGCAGACATGGCTGAGAAACAAACCCAGGACAAAGTGCCTTGAAGAACAGACAGCTCGACAATGTAGACATTTTGGTCTTGACTATACGCTAATCAATTTGTGTTCATTTTGTGGTCTGACAGCTTGAAAACTTGATAGGAAAAGGATGGGATGCCGCTGTTAACTACAGCTAAACTATCTTCCAAGCAAGGTCTTGGCAAAATCCAGCCACAAGAATGTTAACTAGGGGGATGCCTGAAATTGCAGGTTCTGCAAATGGAACTCTGAAAATAAAAGCCTATCAATAAAGAGTTCAGTGCTATAGCTGGGAACTGCTAATGTGAGGAAATATTCATGCGGTAGCACTAGCGACTAGCTGATACAGTCAACTGTTACCACTGTTATGCCTTGGTCTCTGTATGGAAATCATTTTGTTTTTCAACTTTATTTTTAGCTCCCTTCCTCCTGACTACTGGTAACAAGGACCCATTCCCCTAATAATCCATTAGCCCATTTAATTCCCTTATGTGATGATTGTTCTGGGTGGTATGGTCTAGATCCAAACAAGGTGTTACACTGTAGCTTTTCTAAACCACATTCCCTGTTCCAAAGCTCCCGTGGAAGCAAACAAGTGACAGCCAGCTTCTGCTTCTGTAGAAAGCAGTATTCATCTTAGTGGCCAGATTCCTTTATACCTAGAAGTCCCCTGTCATCATTCCTCTGAATTCAAACAAGTGCTTTACTGCAGGGAGAAACAATGCACACTTTCCTACAATTCATTTTTTTCAAACATCTTTATTAAATTTACACATATGACAAAGGCAAGGGGACCTCTATTCAGCTTATCTTTGACTAGATGTACCCTATCTCCCTCTTTGATTTGGCATTTTTTCCCTGAGATGTTCTCACACTCAGGGACCATGAGGCATACACCCCTCCCACACCCACACCACACACACACACACACACACACACACACACACACACACACACACACACACACACACACACACACACACACGCTCATATACAACACACTTCAGGCAAATAAATCCTACACACACACATACACACACACACACACACACACAGAACACTAACAGCAGACACTGGCTAGAGAAGCCATTCAAGCAGGGAGATGGCAAGAAGGTGTCTCTGACTCAAAAATTCTGACCTCTCTCTCCTCATAAAGCAAATGATACAGTATGAATGCATCTCTTACAGTTAACTCCAGAGACCATCTTCAGTGGGGTTATATCTGGGCTCTGTCCCAAACAGTAAAACTTCCATGGCAGAAGCAACCGCAGGACAGCCACAAAGAAAATGTTAGGAGGCTGAATCCTGATGTCCCACGATACAAAATGCAGCCTAATTCCTAGTATCACAGCCTAAACAATAATGTCTGATGTTGGTGTGAATTGATGAACAAGTGGTCACAACACAGACACATACAATGGAAACATTCTTGAAGACAGCACTGGAACCATTGTAGAGCAGCCTTTAATAGCAGCA
This sequence comes from Protopterus annectens, assembly GCF_019279795.1. Taxonomy (NCBI): domain Eukaryota; kingdom Metazoa; phylum Chordata; order Ceratodontiformes; family Protopteridae; genus Protopterus; species Protopterus annectens. The sequence goes on from NC_056729.1 coordinate 319,457,814, forward strand.
TATTCTTAGTCGCAGCTTCTATCTAATGACAAAAGATAACACAATTGTGAATCCATTTCCAAAAGGTTTGCTTTGCAACTGCCAGCCCTTCCCACTTTGGAGCAGTGGAGACACATTTGTTACAACTTCCTATACACGTGTGGCTTCATGCAGAATCTGAGTTGACAATGAACTTTCAAGGCATGAGGGTTCTCACTCGTCTGGGTTGCATTACATAGGATCATAGCAGGTTACTAAGCTAATGACCCTAGGGCTCTTTCAAGCCTAGCCAAGTTTTATCCTTATTTTCATGATCAGCACCAATCGCCTCTGTCCAAGAGGGACACAGGTGGAACAACCAGGGAGAATTTACAGTTACCCATCCAATCATCCAGATTGCATTTGAAGATGGCCAATGAGGTGCTCTGTTTGACATGAAGTGGGAGTCTGTTCCAAACGTGTAGTAACTTCCGGGAGACAAATCTGTCCCTTCAGCAGGTTCTGTTAATGTCACATACTGGGTTATAGGTTCGTACTAGGCTATCGGCCCTAGGTCCTATACAAGTCTAGCCATAACAATTCCCTGGCTATTTCTTCCACAATATTTCCTTCCCTGGACCCCTGTCCAGTTAAGGCCTTTATAGCGAGTAAGTTGTGTACCATTTGACTTACAGATATGCAGCATTTCCAATAAAGCAGGGTCAAAGACTGCTTTATACGCAAGGCAGAGATCACCTCCGAACAGTCTGTATGAAACAAAATAAAGTCACAGTGATTTCTGATGATCCTCATAGGACATATGCTGAAGATCTTGAATCTTCCTTGTAAGGAACTTTTGTGCTCTCACCAATTGCTGCAGGTGCTTGGAAAGGTACATACCAAAAGGGGCATTGTATTCAATTATTGGCCTGATGAGGGAAGAGTACAAGGAGGTTAGAAGTTATTTTTTTCTGGAAGCAATGCCCTTACTTATGAGATAAACAATATAAAATGCCCTTCTTACCACTGTGGAGACATGATGATCAAAGGTAAGGTTTCTATCAACCTGTGTACCCAGGTCTCTCACCAATGAGTGCGCACTGAAGGTGTTGTTATTGATGTGGTAGTTAGCAGGAACATCGATCTTACCGAAAGGGATGATAACACATTTTTTTGCATTGAGTTTAAGGCCATGACTTTAGCACCAATCATTTGTTTGTGTAAGACCCTCGTGAAGGATGCTGACATCATTTGGAGATTCTATGACCACTCCCAGTTTGCAGTCTTCAGAAACTTTGTCAGCCATAGTCCTTTAGTTTTAGCTTGCACCTTGGAGAAATAGATTCCAAACAGTACAGATCCCTGTGGAATACCACTGGTTACAGGTCTGCTACTGGAGGTAGATTCCCCTATTTTGACTTAATGGATTCTATCAGTGAGCCAGTTAGTGACCCATCTTACGATAATTTGCAGAAAGTATTGTCATCCGTTTGAAATTAACATCTGCATACATTTGAGTGAACTGGATTTAAAATATCCAGGAACCCTCTTTTCCCCTTGTGAAGAAAGTGAATCTTTTGGAACTTGTCTTTGGCAGTTTGACTCTGTTAAAAGTAACAAAGAAGTTGATGTCCGTGATGCCCATCAGAAAAAAACAGTTGTTTACCAGAACGTGAGGTCTGATGATCTTATAGAAACAAACTGTGTACCATCCCTTTGCACAGCTATGAATCCAGGACATGAGTCCACGAATACTGACAATAAAAAGAGAAACTATCCTACCTGTATCTTTAATGCAGAGCATCAGCTGGAAGTTACTTGTAGGCCCTTCGTTTTGTGTTTTTTGTGTTTTTCTACAATAAATTGTGTTCCGTTGGTGCATCAGTGACTGGCACGCCTTTTTCATTCTACCGAGGTCGCCTTATTGGTTTCAAGGTGTACTTGACTCAGTATTCCAATCATTTGGAGATTCTATGACCACTCCCAGTTTGCAGTCTTCAGAAACTTTGTCAGCCATAGTCCTTTAGTTTTAGCTTGCACCTTGGAGAAATAGATTCCAAACAGTACAGATCCCTGTGGAATACCACTGGTTACAGGTCTGCTACTGGAGGTAGATTCCCCTATTTTGACTTAATGGAGTCTATCAGTGAGCCAGTTAGTGACCCATCTTACGATATAAGGATGATACCTAGCTAGGTGAGCTTGTCAATGATGCCTGAGTGGGCAACAGTGTCAAAAGCCTTGGCCAAGTCTAAGTAGGATGTATGCACATATTTCCCTTTGTCAAGGTCCTTGGTGACTGTTTTGAAGAAGTCTACCAGGTTTAGGAGGCATAATCTCCCTTTGAGAAATCCAAACTGAGTAGGGTCAAGCGTTTGGAGATTACCTATATCTTTGTTGATAAGGTCCATGACGATATGCTCCATGGCCTTGCAGATAAGGCTAGTCAGGCTAATAGGTCTATAGTTCCTGGGGTCAGTAGAAGTACCACTTTTTTGCAAGGGGATAACAGTGGCCTTTTTCCATTCTGCTGGGATGAAGCTGGTGCTTAGACTATGATTGAAAAGAGTACCCAATGGTGATGCTAATTCTTGATTGAATCCATGAAGGACACAGCCTGGGATGTTATCAGGTCTCACAGATGCTATTTTTGACCTTACATAGGGCGTTCACAACCTGCTCTTTAGAGATACAAGGTACAGAACAGGTGGTAGGGATGTCATGGGGTATGTGTGGTGGGGACAGGGGAGTGAAGTTTTCACAGAGCCTGTCGGCTAACAGGTTAGCAATGTCCACAGGCTCAGTATATGTGGTGTCACTAATTACATGAAGAAAACAAGATGAGTGGACTGATTTTATTCACTTATTCAATCAATCAATCTTGCTATTTGTTTACAGGGACAGTCAAACTCAGCAAAAGCTAATTTTTCTATGCAGATACTGGAAGAAAAGCTACAAGTTTAAAAACATGAATCATAATAAAAACTATTAAGCATTTACATAAATAATTACAATAGTGGAAAGACATGGATAAGGCATTATTTATATATAAGCCTTACAATGCAATGAACGACTGAAGACAAGTAAGATGAGATGTGAGAGGGAAAAAGAATAATTGTGTAAGAACTTATCATAACCTTAGCTATCCTTCTCTTCCATGTTGTAGTACCCCTGATAAACAAGAGGGAAGGAAACTTTCCAGACCCACATATACCACCAAACAAGGAGGTAAATGTATTACAGAGGTATGCAACAGTTGCAGTTGTGCCCTGGTTGCATGTAAGCAAGCAAGGGGAATCCTACACAGGAAATAATAAACAACTGAAAGAGGGGGTAGGAGGGGGGGGCACTGAATACTGCACCATGGAACAGAAGGACATCTAAGGTTATGCTAAGTTCTTACACAACTATTCTATGTCCTTCTATTCTCATGTTGCAGTATTCATAACAGTAGGGAGAGTACCAAAGCTTTAGGTAGGAACCTGGAGGGCAGGTTGGGAGGTAGGATTGATGAGACCCTGTAAAATAGACCTAGCAAACCCTGCCCTGGCTCTAGAAATCAAATCTAGTTTGTAATGCTTGATAAAAGTATGTACAGAAAACCAAATGTTTGCCTCCAAAATGGAAGTGTAGTCAACACCTCTAAAAACGGCTGTAGAAGCAGCAGCTGCCCTAGTGGAGTGAGCTCTCACATTGGAGTTTAATTCGTTTACATGAAAGGAATAGCAACATGAGATTGCTTTACAAATCCAAGAGGCAACTGTCTGTTTTGACATTGCCTTCTCCAAGGCCCTGGGGTGAAAAGAAACAAAAAGCTTGCAGACTTTCTAATGGTTTTGGTCTTGTCCAGGTAATACCTTAGTTGTCTATGAACATCTAAAGAATGTAAAGTTCTTTCTGAGGAGTTTTGAGGTTGAGGGAAGAAAACAGGTAGATTAATGGTCTGATTCAAGGAGAGTTTATTAACCACCTTAGGCATGAAAGAAGGGTTGGTCCTGAGGGAGACCCTGTCTCTATGGAAAATGAGGTAAGGAGGGGTAGCCATAAGGGCTTGGATTTCTGAGACCCTCCTGGCAGATCTAAGGGCCACCAGCAGCACTGTTTTCCAAGTACATAGTTTAAGTGAAGCTGAGTGAGCTGGTTAAAATGGAGGCACAGTGAGTTTTTCGAGCACAACATTACGGTCCCATGATGGAGGAATAGGTTTAAGAGGGGGTATGATGTGTAGCACCCCTTTTAGGAATAGTTTTATGTCTAATCTGGATGCCAAAGGAGGTATCAAAGAAAGGCAGGCAGATATGACTGACAAATGCACTTTTACAGAAAAGTACGTCAGTCCTGAATGCAGAACCTCACACAGTTAAGAAAGGACCATGGGTGCTGGATCAAGATAAGGGTCCTATTTGTTCTTGAAACACCACCCGGAGAATTTTTTCCATTTAGATACATAAATTTCTCCTGGTACTAGGTTTCCTGGTCTCCTGCAGGACACTGAGTACATTCTCTGAATACAGGTGTCTCAAGGGGATCAGAATTCTATCACCCATAAGGTCAGTTTGAGGTTGAGCACCTGAGGGTGGATGAGAGTTCCCCTTGTCTTGTGTGAGTAGGTTGAATCAATGAGGTAACCCGTGGTGATTGCCCTTGGCTAACAGATGTAGTAGGGGGAAACCAGTGCGGTCTTGGCCAAAAGGGGGTCACTAGCAGGATTTTTGGTATCAGTGTGAAGGGGTGAAGGCATAAAGAAACATCCCCACCCAAGAAAAACAGAAGATCCACTGAATACAGGTGTCTGAAGGGGATCAGAATTCTATCACCCATAAGGTCAGTTTGAGGTTGAGCACCTGAGGTGGATGAGAGTTCCCCTGTTTTGTGCGAGTAAGTTGAATTGGTAAGGTAACCTGTGGTGATTGCCCTTGGCTAATAGATGCAGTAGCGGAAAGCAATGCTGTCTTGGCCAAAAAGGGGTAACCAGCAGGATTTCTGATTTGTCTTTATGGATTTTCAGAAGGACTTTTTGAATCAGTGTGAAGGGGAGAAGGTATAAAGAAGCATCCCCACCCAAGAAAAAGAGAAGGCGTCACCCTTCCAAGCTTGTGGATGTGGGTTTCTGGTGCAAAACAGAGGCATCTGTCTGTCCGGGGAGGAGATAAACAGATCTGCCTGAGGAATACCCCACCTGTGAATAAGATCCAAGAACACCTCCCTGTGAAGCATCCATTTCTGAGAAGGTGCCGAGGTTCTGCTGAGGGTGTCTGCCATTACATTCTCTGCTGAAGGAATGTATACCACTAGCAGGTGAATGTGTAGTTTTGCTGCTAGGGACCAAATCTGGATTGCCAAAGTGCAAAGTGGCTAGGACCTTCTTCCTCCATGCTTGATGATAAACCACAGGACAGTCATATTGTCTGTGACTACCTTCAAGGTGCCTGGTAGGAGAATTTGTTGGAATGTTTGAAGTGCCGAGAGTAGAGCCCTCAATTCTTTGATATTGATGTGCTCCTTTTGTCTGTGGGTGGACCACTCTCCTTGAACTTTGTTCTGGTTCTTGTGGATTTCTAGAACTGCTCCCCTAACCCAGATCTGATGCATTTGTGTAGAGGTCTTGAGAGGGTAAGGGAATCTGCAAGGTTATTCCCTGACTGAGGTTGATGGAGGAAACCCACCATTCTGGCTCTCTTTTCAAGCATGGGAGAAGAGGGAGGGAACCATCCAGAGGATGGGAGTGTTGGCTCCACAGATTCTTCAAGACCCATTGGAATTTTCTCATATGCAGCCTTGCAAAGGGAAGCATGGGAATCAAGGACACCATGTGGCCTAGGAACCTCAAAAATTCCCTGACTGAGATGGTTTGGAAGGGATTGGAAGTAATGAGTGAGGGCTTCCACCTTCTGGCTGGTGATGAAGGCTGCCATCTTGTCTGTTCTTATTCTGCATCCTAGGAAGACCAGATATTGGGTAAGTTTCACATGAGATTTTATTTGGTTCTCTGTGAACCCTAGGTCTGTCAAGATTTTGCACACTATGTGTAGGTGGTGGTACAGGCAGTGACAATCCTGGTGTAGGATTAACAGGTCATCTGAGTAAGGACATATTTGTATGCCCTGCATTCTGCAGTGGGCAATACCCAGAGCTAGACAAATTGTGAACACTCCGGAGCTGCAGAGAGCCCAAATGGCAATGCAAAAAACTGAAAATGTGAGGAACCTACTGAAAAATGTAGGAATTTCCTGTAGCTGGGGTGAAAGGGGATATGACGGTAGGCATATTTCAGATTCAGGGATACCATGAAGCCTTGGCTGGGGATAAGGGGTAAGAGATGGTGTAATGTGAGCATCTTGAAGGCAGGCACCTTGTGGAACAGATTGAGGGTAGACAGATCTAAAAATGGTCTCCAAGGGCCATCCTTTCTTGGTGCCAAAAACATCCTGGAGTAACTCCCTTGTTTGTCTGATCTGGAGGGACTACTTCTATTGTGCCCTGAGCTAGGAGCTGATCCAAAATAGGAGGGAAGAGATGAAGCTGGCTTGAAGGGGGTTGAGGTGTCCCCTGGAAGGGGAGAACTGACCACTGAGTCATAAAATAACCTTTTTGTATGATGGAGAGGACCCAAGCCTCTGAGCTGATTTTCCGGAGGAGGGTAGGGAAAGGGTGAGGTGGAAGGACAGGGGGGTGGATGTAGATAGACAGTTTGAGTTACAGTGGAGGAGCTCAGAGAGGGTCAGGCTGCCTCCTAAAGGGAGTAGGAGTTGAGGTGGAGGAGGGTCTAGCAGTGGTTTGCTTCCTAGGATGCCTCCGTTGGAATGTGGAGCAGTAGAATGAGAAGTCTGTCTCCTTACAAAACTGGTCCTTTGTGGGTAGTTCCTGTGGTATCCTGGAATGGACAAGACTAGAAATGTTTTAAATTTTGTAACTCCTTGCCTTTCCCTTGGAGAGATTTTAGGAGCTCTACAGCAGCAGTGCCAAAAAGAGCCTTATTATCAGGTGGGGTGTCCAGTAATTTGGCTTGTACATCCATGGGTAGGAGCTGGAATCTCACCCAGGAGTACCTTCTAAGTACCGAACCTGATGCTGCAGATTTGGATGATGCCTCTACAGCATCATAACTGCACTTGATGGAGTGCCTGGTCACCTGAGAAGCAGTAGATAACAGGGCAGAGAGATGAGACTTTTTTAAGAAAATCTGACACATCTGACATTAATGCAGAGGCCTTAGACAGGGTATCTAGCACAAACTTGCCATGTGGATCTGATAGTTAATAGCTCTAATGGCTAGTGTGGAGGAAGTATATATTTTCTTCCCCTGTTTATCTATGAATTTGCTATCCTTATCTGTGGGAAATAGAGAAGATGAAGGTAGATGTCTGGAAGATTTGTCTGTTGACACAGCAATGACTGCTGGGTCTACAGGGGTGTTCTTGAACAAGAACTGTGCATCGTGGGAGGACCTTGTAAAACCTATCAGGACATTTGGATGCTGGGGGCTGAGAATCTGGGTCTGAGATGAAGCCTGAAAGGCTTCATTAAAGGCTGGAAGCAGAGGAGGGATTGCAGATGGCGAAGGTTGGTCCATCTGTAAGAGTTCAAAGCACCTCGTTTTAGTCTCAGAATCATCAGAGACCTGCCATTTAAAATGTTCTGTCATAAGTGTAATGGTGTCTCCAAAGGAGCCTCTCTAGGAGATTCAGGACTAACGGTATTCTCCTCCTCAGGAGTAACAAAAACCTTAGAAGACTCAATTTGGGAACAGTAAGTGAGGGATTCATCAGAAGAAGAGAGTTCTTCATCTGACTCCTCCAAGGCCTGCACAGGCAGTAGAGAAGGCTGGGGCACTTGGGACTGTAGGGCCTGGAAGGCTCTCAATAAACTGTGGGAAAAGGCTTCCCATCCAGGTGCTGGTTCAATAACCCTGTGCTCTTCTTTTTGTTTCCTCTTAAGAGGAATAGAAGTAGTAGTTTGTTTTGTAGCTGATGCTGGGGTGGATGGTAAGGCCATGGTTCCCCCTCGACATGAGGACCTGATGGCTGTTCAATCTCAGCGGACATACTCTGTGTTTCCACTGAACCAGCTTCCACCATGGTTCCTGATTCCAGCTGTGAAACGGATTTCCGATGAGTCCCTGGGGTAACATCTGCCTTGACAGTCTCACTGGACCCCTGAGATGCAGCATGGGTGTTGGGCCTAACTTTTTTGGCCTTCTTCCGAGGCGGCTCCTCGGAGGTACCTACCCCACCCTCCATACCTAACGCCAAACATCAGAGCTCCTAAACAAAACAAACACTGATTTTGCGTGTTCTTATGTGGAATTTGTCTTCCAAAAGCACACTTTCACTTCCTAGCTGACATGTACATCTGGAAAGCAAGAAGGAATATAATCAAAAAACCCAGAAGGGTACTTATCTGTAGTGAACAGCCAAAGTCAGACAAGCAAACAGATTCCCGGAGTTGGCGATCAGAGGTCCGTAGATTATTGCAGCAGAAACATTCTAGCTTGGGTACATGCAGACGTCACTTTTATAGCCGACATCAGTTTATGGCTCTGACATGCAATGTTGCACATACCCCTTATCCTAAGTTTTTTTATTTTTATTTTATTTTATTTAACATTTGTTGACCAGGAAAGTCCGACTAGGTTCCACAGATCCTGTTTTCAGTGGAGGCCCGGGGAGAAATGCTCCAGACGCATGTCTTTAGAAGACTTTGGTATACAGGCAGCCACCTCCCTACTGTTATGAATACTGCAACATGAGAATAGGAGGACATCTGGAATTAGAAGTGTTATACAGAAATGACACTGGAGTGTTACACAGACATATCATTAGGGTAGGGAGAGAAAAAGGAAACTTACAGAATGTACTGCGAAGAAATATGTCTGACACTGGGTTGATGAATTTAAAAGTGAAGTAGATGGTAAATATGAACTGAAGTAAGAGGTTATTTACATGGACAGATCCAATTAGAGGCTAAATGAGTGTTTAATTTACACAGAAATTTAGTCTGACTAGGTTCACGCTGTCTGCATATTTGGCCATTTCTAAGTTAGTTGAAGCTTTTGCAGATGCCTTTGGGGAATATTAGTTAATATGGTACAGTAGTAAAGGTAGGTAGGTAGTACTAGTATTTGTGCAATATGTAAGACTCTACAGATAATAACCCAATCTGTGCTACGTCTTTTCTTAATATGTGAAACTGTAAGCTATTTTGTAGGTGTTTATGTCGTTTATGTTCTATTATGGTAACTGGTTATTACTGTAATCTTTTTTGGAGCGTTTCTCCCCGGACCTCTGCTGAAAACAGGCTCCAGGCCCAGGCAGACACTACTGGTAAACAAATTTAAAAATGAATAAAATAAATAAATAAATAAATAAATAATTTATGTCCATTTTAGATTTATAGAGCAAAGCATAGTTGTTTGTGTGTTTTGGAGGTGACATTATCTGTGTGTTTGTTGAAATGCAACTTATACTTGATACTTTATATTGATCCCAATCCCTCTGCACCACACGCTCCAGAGACCTCAACCTCATTACCACAATCAACAGAACAAGCTGGAGGGACAGGTTCATAACCCAGAGACTGCCCATGCTATGGAATAGACTTTCCATACAAGTCAAACAGAGCACCTCACTGGCCATCTTCAAGAGAAATCTTTATGAGTGGATGGGAAATAGAAAATTCACCCCAGGGATCACTCCAGTGGCTTTACTCGACAAAGGCACTGGGAACTAAGGTCGGGTGGCACGATGCCAGGGTAATCCTATGGGCTAGATTTGTAAAGGCTTCAGGGCCATTAGCCTAGTACACACCTATGAACCTATGATGACTCCAAGCAGTTTGGTACAGATAATTTGTTCAATCTTTACTCAAGATTGAGAGGTAATATTGATGTCACTGGGCCACAATGAATAAGCGTTGTTTTACTGGCATTTAAATGAAGATGTAAATCTGATAGCCAGTGTTTCAACTGTTGAAAAATTATGTGGGTAATATGCTGCATTTGGTTGACAAAGCTAGCAGAAGAGATTAGGGCAGAATCATCTGCACACTGGATTAAGTTAACACTGGGGATGGATGTAAACATATCATTAATGAAGATATCAAACAGGATAGGTTCATGTATGGATCCCTGAAGAACACCTATAGTTGTAGTTTTGTACGCAGTCACAGCAAGCTTGTGTTCATTTCACCGGTTGAGACTGGTATCAGAGGTAGACATTTAACCATTTTAAGTAGTTACTGCTAAGGTCCATTCTGTCTTCTCTGTGGAGGAGGGGGCAGGATACAGTATCAAAAGCTTTAGAAAGGTCTGTGAAGACAGAAGCAGTGAAAAGTTCTTTGCTCTTGCAATGGTTGATGCTTGCCTTACTCGTTAATGTACTACATGACAAACTTTGCCAGACTGAATCAGGAGGGGCCTGGAAGAAGCCTGTTTTCCAAAGCCATGAAGACTGCACTTGGCTACAGCAGGCTGATTTACAGCCTCCTTCTCTTAGAGTGAAAGGATCATTTCCCATAAAATATGGAGGAGTCAAGATGAGTTCCACATTATTGTAGTGAATAATTTAAAATCAAGACACATGGCAGGTCTGGTTACAGAAACAGCAGCTACATCTTCTTAGTTGATGGGACTATCCAGTTCTCCACAGCCTACTGATAGGAGTATGACATCATAGCTCTATAGCCTGACACGTCATAATCCTTTGTAAAACTCGTATCTTCAGGTGTGCAAAAGGCACTGTGGGGAATCATGCTGGCCATAAAGCCCGATGGTGCAGGATGGTTCAAGCCTAGAACCTCCTCTGCACTCTACCCATGCTACTACGGCAAAGCATAAATGGCTAAGAATGGAAAATGTAAGGTTCCATGCTCACAAAAGGCTATCTTTTGAGACATGATCACAGGGGACTTCTAATTTATGGGAACTGCCAGAGACTGTAACAACTGTAGTATTCAGTTTAAGGATATCACCACAAGCCATTTATCCAAGTAGGGGAACAAACAGAGCTGTTACTTCCTGTAAGGTTTGCACCACTATGGCTAGCAACTTGGGGAATACTCTAGATGCAGTGGAAAAAAACAAACCACAATCTGGTGTACAAGAAGTGGTGCCCATCCAGAGTGAATCAGTCAGTGAATGCACTGTTTGCCAAAATGCTTCCATTATACTCAGTGACATCACCATGGTACTCCATGCCAGAATGGTCAAAATCCCCTGGGAAGTTACTATCTTAAACTCAAATAATGCATGCGCTTAGTGAAACTACGAAGCACACTGTTTTGTAGCTTTTGTTTATCTAGCATGTTTTTTTTTTTTTTTAAATTCTTGATGTTACTGTTTTGAATGTAACCCAGGCTAAGCCTTGGCCTTGCTGTGATCAGAGCTCTATCCTGGTAATGAAAATGTACATAAAAACGAACTATAAATAAATAAACATTGTTTCTTTATTTATCTACTATTTTATCAACAATTTATTAATGTTTAGCAGCACACAGAATTAAGGTTATGAGCTTCTGATGAGCTGCTTCATGTAGTTGTAAGCTTGGTTCCTCCAGCCTCCATCTGCCTATTGTTTGTCTCTGAGCAAGTCACTTAATCAGAATATGCTCCCCAGTTGTCTCTGTTTTACCTGGTTAACAAATAAATGCAGTTTCCATTCAACTATTTTTGAGATACTTTAGGGAACATTTTTACGAGGTCTTCCTTAAGTCTATTTTACACTATAATTTAACATTTATTTAGCTGTTTCTTATACTATGAGAAGTTAGGAGCATGTTAAAATTCAATGATTTTTGTCTGATTTTCTGTATAGAATAGAAGGATGCACACAGTATAGACCAATAAATATTTTGCTGTTAAGTATAAAAACCTGATTCTATGAGTCAGTGTTCGTTTGTACATTATGACTGAAGTTAATAAAAAACAAAACTGATGGGATACTTTGATCTAACTGGTTCAGCAAGTCTAGGCCTGTAACTCTGTAAAAATATTCCACCCCCACTACAGAAAAGACCAGACTTAGCATTCCACAGCATTTCAAGTTGAAGAAATGTCATCTTACATCACTCATGCTAAATAAATCTTTACACTGATTTTGGTGTAGTATATCAGTCATATAGGAATAAGCTAACCCGTATACTTTAAAACTACTCCTTCCAATTGTAACACTTGTTTTTCAGTCATTATTATGGCATGTGGTTTCTTTTGAGCACAATTTCCTAAAGTAGTGCTACTTCTCAAGCCCTCGTTTGTTAAAGGAACTGTTCTCATTCCAGTAGGATTACTAGACAACAGAATGCAATCAATACATTCATCTCATCTATAGGAGCTTCTGAAATGACATATCACAAGAAAAAGATGGGGCAATCCCACTTGACAAACATGTTCTGTAGGTCTACACTTCCATGCTTGACTTTAGATCTGACTTCACACCCAGGAAATAATGTTTGGTGGAGGTGTGCCCACACTTTCAGGTGGTTGCAATTTCTGAATAGCTCTCTATTGCTGCACTGGATTAGTTCTTTTTTCAAATATTTGTTTTTATTTTTTGTTGTTACATTAAACAAATTGTAAAATACAATACGCGGTGACAGATGATAATACATTGAAAGTAAACCATTTACAAAGTTAGATGAAGCAACTGTTCACTCTAGTAATAGACAAGTATCTTTAAAGTTCGTTTTCTCAATATGAAGAGTGACATAGATGGACAGCAGAACAAGATGAACAGACATATGAGAAATATGACAATATTAACATTGTTAATGTACAATGTAGCTTTTTGCACATAGTCAGAATGTATTAGATAATTATACCTTGTTATAGAATACAGGAAAAAACAAAATAGAAAGAAAAAAAAAAACAACTTCTATATACAACTATTTACAAATAGTGTTACAATATAATGACAGGATTCTAATTACATTTAACAAGACATGATAGTATAGCAATAACCCACGCCTGGGTGTGGGTAATGCGGGATTTACCCACGGTTGGCATGGTTTGGTCCCGAGGGCGAAGCCCGAGGGACCAAACAAAGACAACCGTGGGTAAATCCCGCATTACCCACACCCAGAAGTGGGTTATTGCTATTATACTATGACATTATTTAAGAAAAGAAATAATTACTTTTCTTAAATAATGGCATTGTATAATGCCTCTTTGCTGCCCTTCCGCAGCTGTCTGGTATCCGCGGCAGTTCTGATGTACTGCGCATGCCTACGCAGTACATCAGAGCTGTGGCCAAAAGCAACGGAGAAAGCAAGATCTCCATTGCTTTTTACTGTTTCGCTATGTTAAATGGGTTTAACATAGCGAGACAGATTTAAAATAAGCAACGGACATCTCCGTTGCTTATTTTAAAGCTGTCATGTTAAACCCATTTAACATAGCGAGACAAGTTTAAAAAAAAAAGCAACGGAGAAAGCAAGATCTCCGTTGCTTTTTAACATTGTCGCTATGTTAAAGGAGTTTAACATAGCGAGACAACTTTAAAAAGAGCAACGGAGATCTCTGTTGCTTTTTTTAAACCTGTGTCGCTATGTTAAACTCTTTTAACATAGCGAGACAGTGTTTTAAAAGAGACTTATACTAATGGAAAAAGTCCGGGCGACCATTAGTATAAGTCGATTTACAACGTGCACGCTGGCCAATCAGCATGCACGTTTTGGAATATTAATGGGGGGTCATGGTATAATTCTCATCTTTGTATGGATCTTATACACATGTAACCATCAGAGAACGCAGCAGAGTAAGACTCTGATGAGGAGGAGACTGGTGGCAATACTACTAAAGGACAATGACTATAGAAAACCATTGTTTGCTATGTTAAGATGCAGTCAAGGGTAATACGCCAGAACCTGAGGTATTTCAGGTGCTTATTCACATCATTAGTGGCTAGTTTATGAGATAAAATATACTTAGATGCCATGTTCTTAAAGTTGCTCTAATCTAGTTTAGATTGATTTAACCAGTTCTGTGTAATATAGAGCCTGATTAACATGAAGAGAGCAATCTGTATCCTGAGATCAGTAGAGGTTATGTCCTCATGGCATATATGGTATAGCAAATTCCCAAGAGAGTGGATTTGCCATAGCCCATTTTTTTTAAGTTTGATCCTTAGGGAATTCCACAGATTCTGAGCATATTTACAGTACCATAAAATGAGTAGGAGGTCAGCTTTAGCTGTGGGGCAAAAGGGCAGAAGGGTGAAGTGTTAAGAAAAAAAAAAGAGTTTAAAAGTTTTGGAGTATAGTAAGCATTATTATTAATAATTAACTGGGTATCTAATAGTTCCTTAAAAGGGGCAAAAGTGTTCACGTGATTAATTGCTTGGGAGAGATGAGTGTCTGTCAGGTCAGGGTTTTTGCCTCTACAACGCTGTGCAAATGTAATAGAGGATTGGTATCTACCTGTAGAGACTAATTTGTAAATGATTGAAAGCATCTTCTTTTTGATTTTTAGACATCTCAGGAGTAAAGTGGCCAAGTTTATTTCTTCTTGTAACTTATTTGGGAAGCATCCTAAGGTAGAAATTCATTCTTTGATTTGTCTCAGTATTATTGTGTATTTCTATTTAAGTTAAGTTTTATTCTAATATCATTAAGGGAGTTGCCCTTAAGCTGAAAAAAATCCCATACAGTTAAGGTTTTAATTTGAGGGAATTGATCTGGGTTTAGCATTTTGTTACCCAATTTTAGATTTGGGTTCAAGTGAATGGGCTGCAAGAGAATGAGCGAGTTTGAGCACTGGACTAGTTCTAACAGCAAGCAAGCCAAGAAGGCTATTAACAACCTTTAAGGCACAGAGCATTATGCAGCAAATGATCCACTGAGCAAAGATTATTTGAACAGCTGGCATGCCTTAGCCTACCTACCCACTGTTCATAAAAATGTGTCCGTGTGTGCACTCGTGTGTGTGCACCCATGCAAGTGCATGCATGCACGAGTGAGGGACTTTTGAAAGACTGTAGGTGCATTAAGAATATAACTTAACACATTCCAAAATGCATTGCCAGCAAGTGAAACAAAGGTGGAGAATTTTTTTTTTTTTTTTTTTTAACAAATAAGAGGTCGTATCAGCTAGCTGCTCTGTACAGTCTTTAGGAAACTATTTTAATTAGTTTTGAAGGAAATTGTGTCATAAATGAAAACAACAGCAGCTGCTAATAGCTTACTCTCAGGTCAAAATAAGATCAGTGCTTGAAATATGGGTTTATGCCTACTGAAAAGTATGTTTACTTACAAGAAAAATGGCTTTATTGCCAAGAGAACTACAATTAAAATTGTAAAAAAAAAAAGCACCTTCTAGTGCATTATGATGGGTCCTTACAGAAGGTGAAAGCCTGGCATTAGCCTATCAGGATGGTGAATGCTGCCAGTGGCATCACTCATTCTACTGAGCAGTGCTGGCATCACTACGGTGATGTGAGACAATGCCATCCTGACCTGCTTTGTCAGGGTGAGGAATAGGTTAGGCAGGAAAGTACTGTGAGCACATTTTAGTCAGTACTATTGTCTTCTGTTATCTTGCTTGTTTTATATGTAGACTTAGGTGTGCATACTTGTTTTCCACAAGAGGAGGAGCATGAGCTCAGCATGGCTGGATCTCATAAAAGGCAGAAGTGACTGCCAGTAGGGTGTACATAAAATCTGTTGCAGTTTACTGCATGACTGAAATTGCATATGCACGCAATCATTTTCCATTGAGCCATCCTTCTTTAGATCCAGCTGTAAAAAAGTAAAGATGAGGCCATGCTCACTTAGGTCTGTACCAGCCAAAGTCTAAAACTGGGTCACCAGTGGCCATTAAGGTTGCCGCTGAGCAGTGGTTCTCTTGCTGCAACTGACTTGGAAGGGGTTACTATGCTGTCCATGGCCACTGCTTAGAAGGAGTTAGACTGCTCCTCTTCTGGTCCACAGGGGTCTGTCCTGGTCTCCCAGTGTCAGCTGCAGAGGCTGGTGGCTGTTGACATAATGCGGCAACTGGATGCCCCACTCAGTAATGCAGACAGCCTATAGATTTGCATGACCAGTAGACCCTTCGCCTCACATCAAGCCATAAAGGAATTGCATCCAAAGGTTTTCACTAACTATGGTTATTCCTGTTGTGTGTTTCCCTATACTATTTTTGCTATGTGCCCCATTTCACCTCTATTTATATGATAACAAGGGATGTCACTTTACTGCACACACCCTCACTGACCT
The DNA here is from genome assembly GCF_019279795.1 of Protopterus annectens. Lineage (NCBI taxonomy): Eukaryota > Metazoa > Chordata > Ceratodontiformes > Protopteridae > Protopterus > Protopterus annectens. The sequence continues at coordinate 319,473,975 of NC_056729.1, forward strand.
GTCTGATGGCTGCTATGCTGCCCTTTTTGAGTCAGGCAAGCGTGAGATGCAGCTATCTGGCACTACACTGTGGACATGAGCATGCAATGACTCGCCTGTGTAGTGTGCCTTCCTTCAGTCATATAACACATTGGTCATCATCTCTACTGTAGCACTGTTCTAGCCATCAAGTAGCCTGTGGCTGCTTCCCCTGCTATCGCTACACTTCTATTTAATTATCTACTGCTTCCCCTGCTATCGCTACACTTCTATTTAATCATCCAGTCCTTTGCCCAGACTACTGGCTCTATTCAATGCATACTACATGGCTGATTACCTATGAGTCTCTCTGTGGCGACCCCCTCCAAAATTAGCACAGACAGGAGCATAGTACTTGTGTTATGAATCTCAGCATATGTCTACAAACCATTACAGAAACTGGCATTAAAATATGTCTAATTCAATCTGCTAAACACAAAGCTTCTGAATGTAATAAAGTGAACTGGGATAATTCTGTTAGCATTTTATCATCAGACATCTTATGTATGTATGTATGCATGTACGCACAAATGTATTTATTTTTGCTTTAATAGGTCCAAACAAATTTAAGCATTGAAATATTGTTGAAGTGACAACTTTGAAGGCTAAGATACTACTGGAAAAGTGAACCTTCAGAGAGCTTGTACTGACCACAAAGATAACTGTAAAAATAAATGCAAACAGTGGGGAGTTCTCATGGTACATCAAGAAGAAAGGCATCTCCCCAGTCACTCTCAATAAGGTTGTAGAAAACCTATGTTAGTAAAAGCAGTGAGAAAGCAGACTAAAGAGTAGCTTATCTCAATCTCTTTGACAAAACTGGATAAAACTCTGAACATGACGTAGAACGCCTACATCTGAGTAGCAGCTTGGCTTCTAGAAGAGCCAGGCAGGGGGATGGGAGTGAAAGACAAATTTGGCTACTGTTCCAGTGCAGAGTCTTGGATGAAAGCTATTGACTGAGAAGACACAGGCTTGCTATCCCAAGCCAGTGATGGCAGCTCTCAGCTGGCATGTATGTAGCAGCACACACACATTGAAGGAAGGAAACTAAATGTTCCATGTTGATGTACCTATGTCAATCACTGAGGGAGGGGATAGAGCCATGTTATGGTCAATGAAAACCATCTCCATAGCCTCTGCCCAGAATGATGCCGACTGCTGAGCATGGGGGAGTGGTGCCTGTCAGCTGAGGAAAGACAGAATAACTGTCTCTGGGTCCCACTCTGGGATATAAATCTGATCAGATTGAGCTTCATAGTGTCATAGTTTTGAATACTGGATAGATCTATGATGATGTAAGTTAGTGTCAGCTGTGCCAGGGAGAGTAGGGCAGTGCAAGTGTAACATATGCCAGCACAGCTAGCTGGAGCTTTGTAAAGAATTATATGTCATTTGAAAAAGAAACTGATTTGTACAGATGGTTGTGTTAAAATGTATTTGTAAAGTTGCTTGTGTTAAAAATGCACCAACAGTGGGTCCTGCTGGACAGAAAAGAAATATATATGTATGTTAGACTGTATTGTTGTAACTGATGAAATGTATATACTTTAACAGATGATACTGAAAGAGAATGGGTTAAGCTCAGCCCAGCTAACCTTAAGAAAATAGCTTGAAATTAAATGACTTGGTTTAGGCCATAAAGATTTTAACTCACAGGTCTGAATGCAGCCAGGGATACAATGTCTGTAAAAAGCCTGGACTTGGGTCCTGCTCTACTATCCTTAGTGGTGAACTAATTGCTACCCTGTGTTGCCAGAGAAGAGTTTGTTAGTTTTTGCAAAAAGGGTGGAAGTGTTGGAATTGCTTTACAGTTTCCAGATGTTGAAATAAACCTTAGCTAAAGTTGTATGTGTGTGTTGTGACACATCAGTGCCAGATCCTGCTCAGTTTCTAGTGAGCAGGTAGGGTGGGAACCACAGAGTCAGGTGACCAGATGTAATGTCATTCTGTAGCCAGCACTGAAATTGTATTTGAATACTAGTGAGAGATGTGAGGTGTGCACTCTGTTTTTTGGACCTGAAAAAACACTCATCATCCACTTTCACCTTGCCTTACTTTAGTAAGTAACTACGGAACAGTAATTCCTCAGTCAGTTAGAAAAATATAGTGAGATTAGCTACATGTTGTTTTCTGTAGCTGTCTGACTGAGTCTTTCCATCTGTGTTTTTTTAATATTTCCTGTGACTGAAACTCTGGTGTTTACTTTGAATAGATATTCAGTATTTTCATGTTTTTTTCATTATTTATTGTTAACTATATCTAAATCTTTCATTGTGGCTTTTTTTTTAGAAAAGATTTAACTTTGAAAGTACTTGCATTTATTTAGTGGCACTGCGGCTTCATGTTCCTGAAAATCTTGCTGCTGGGTTAAACACTACCATTTGTATTAGTATTAATTGGGTATCCCAGTAAAAGCCTTAAAGTAGCTGGATTCAGGTGTTCTGGTAGCAGCAAATCTACCTTATAGTCTGGGTGGAGATGGCAAAGCAGGTAAGCTGTGCCAGCCTTTCCCAGGTGAGTGTGTGTGTGTGTGTGTGTGTGTGTGTGTGTGTGTGTGTGTGTGTGTGTGTGTGTGTGTGTGTGTGTGAAAATCAAATCTCAAAGACAATGTGTGTGACAGCTGCTTTGAACAGGGACACTGAGAGCACTGATTTCATAGAAAGGGTGGTGGAGGATATGGCTTGGAACACCTGGCTAAGGACTCCTCTCTATAGTGATCAGTCAGGAGTCTTATTTAGGGCCTAGAGAGGAAGCATAGCCCCAGGACTGGAGTGTACATTCCCGGTGTGTTCTTAAGGGAAATTGTACTTGGTGCAGAGAGCTGCATCTGAAAATACTGTGTGCATCTATTTTTGTCACCGTGAACATTCCCCACCGGCGTCAGTGGTGAGGATTGAGGCTCCTTGATCACTTTGCCAGAGGAGGGACATCACAAGGTCAACAAACTATTAACTGAGAAAACTCCCAAGTACCATGAGTGAACTTTTTGTTACTATTGTTAGTGTCCGAATTCATTTTAAATTTGTCCATACTGTTAGACTTCCTGACCTCTAAAGGTATCCTGTTCCCAGCATTTAGGCATTATTTGAGTGGCATAATTATCCTTTCTACAGGGAACTGTGCTCAGTCTTAAACAAAGGACATTTACCTCTGATTCAAGGAAGTTTTGTCTTTAACTACAAACACAATTTTTGCTCTAAAATCATCCTTTAAAATCACTCTCATTGGGGGGCATAACTTATCTTTTAATATCCAATACAGAATATTGCATAAACTGATAACTTTTCTTTATCACGGTTACATAAATTCTTAATACTATATACCCATTTGGCATATCACGTCTGTACTGGTTCTAGTACACCATCACTGGAGATTTTAGATGAAAAAGACTTGGACTACATTTTATAACTGATCTAACAGTAGTCACAAATATGGCCCGCAATATGTCCATTCTCTTGATTCTAGAGTTAAGTCCTCTTTTTCTCATAGCTCTGTTTTGTATGTTGGCAATGTGCTGTCTTGACATTATTCCAGAGCACATTAGTACTCCCATATCTTTAATATTTGGTACCACTTCAAGAATGGAGTTACCTAGTTTGATGTATATATATCCTTTATGGTACCACGTAACACAACCCTGCTATTAATAACATTAAAACTAATGCATATCTTAGTGGTCCTGCTTCAGTTATGCTCAAAACCTTACTTACTGCCACAATGTCATTGATGTTATTTAGGACATCTCCAGTTTTAGAATTGCTGGTATATTTTATGATGAAAAAAAAAAGATGAAAGCAGTAATGCAGAAAATACCATACAGAATACATCAGACCTTAAACTGATACTTGTGGCACCCCGTGTTACAGCATTTCCACCGTGATTTTTGAGACTTATGGTACAACACAGTATTTCCTACTTCATTACCAATTCTCTATCCATTTCATGATGCATTAATTTATAATTAAGTTATTCATGGGGATCACTATTTGGTGACACTATCATGTAGTATAGAAATGCCATGAATATATTTATTATCTATCTGTCTCACTGTCTGTTTATGTATCCATCTATCTTTGTTTAAGGGAAAAGTTTTACTGGGATAAAACCCTTTTTCAGTGGAGGTTCAGGGAGAAAAGCTCCAATGCAGTTATACAAAAATATTTGAACAATCAAGTTGAACATTTTTACACAGATTAATGATCTTACATACATCGTATTTACACATACAAAATAGATACTACTACTGCACACAGTTTACTTTGATTTAAGAATGCTGAGTACAGTCCATAGCTGGGCTATATTTTTTATACTGTAAGTTGAAGCCTACATGTGTCAAGATATTTCCCAGTTACAGACGTTAAGCTTATAGGTCTGTAACTCAATAAATCACACTTATTACCTTCCTTGTAAATAGCAACAAGATTAATTCTCCTCCATTCTTTTGGTACTATAGAGTTTGTAAAAAAGTCATTACACATTTGTTCTAATATGGTCACTACATCATCAGACATACCCCCGGATTCTGCATGCCTTTCACGGCGTACAGGATTAGTGCAGGAGCTCTAGCAGGCAATATGTCTGCCGTGCGATCCAGGAACAGCCTGCAGGGGCATGCACGAGCGCTCCTGTACTAGACCTGCACAGACTAAGCCCCTGTATGCAAATCACTCCATTTACAGGTGAAATTGCGATCCAGGAAGCTTGAAACCGGCCATGCAAGACTAGTGTAATCTACAGAAATGCACTCGGTTAGTAAGCCAAGTCCATTTCTGCAAATTCCAAAACGGAGCCGTGACAGCTCCAAATAAAGGCTGTATATCAGTCAGGAAGCATGCCAATAGCCAAGTATAAGACCATTGGCATCGCAAACAGCTTACAAAATTAAAAAAAAAAAAATGTTATTTTTTTTTAGCCGATCTCGGCTGTTTAAGTGTAGGGCAGCGGCGGGCAAACTGGATCGGGGGGAAATAATAAAATAAACCTACAGTAAGCATTCTATCTAAAATCACTATTCTGCCATGAAAGTCAATGGCAGGCAGAAGACAACATGGTCAGTGAGCAGTGGTTACTATGGGGGGAGGCTCAGTGTGAGACATGTAACTATGCATTAGCAGGCAATCATATGCAAATGAGGGGAATGATAGTGAAAAAGAAGTTATGTACCTACCATAATGTTCCATGTTAGTTGTCCTTCATCTCGCCTTCCTTCTTGCTGTTTGGGTTCGGAGCCGATCGGCTCCGGCCTACTTCTATAGCTCGAGAGCTGTTTACTGGCTCGAGGCTAACCCTTATCCCAGAAAGCCCAGCGTCAGCTACCCAGAGCTCGTTTGTGAAAGCACACACTAGACATATAAAGTAACCAGTAACCTAAAAACTGATTTACCAAAATAAAAGATCAGAGTAAACTGTCAAATGTTTACCTTGCATGTGAACCAAGAAAAAGGAAATCAGCCAGTGAAACCATAGTGAACTCCTCTCAATCCTCCAAGAAGGGGAAAGGGGGGGGACGCAAGAAGGAAGGCGAGATGAAGGACAACTAACATAGAACGTTATGGTAGGTACATAACTTTTTTATGTTAAGTTGTCCCATCTCGCCTTCATTCTTGCTGTTTGGGACAGCGTCCCTAGCACCTAAAGACCTGGGGTGGCTCCTTGGAACAGACTCTTCAGAACAGTGGAACCAAAGGAAGCCCTGCTCCAGGAGACCACATCCACTTTGTAATGAGAGATAAAGATATGAGGGTTTGCCCAAGTGGCAGCTGCACAAATTGAGTCTATGGGCAATTTAGACTGAAAGGCTACAGAAGTGGCTAATGCTCTAGTAGAATGACCTCTTGGTTTTGCTGGCAGATCTTTATGTATTAAATGATAAATAAAGGCAATAGTGTCAGATAACCATTTGGATAAGGTCACCTTAGAAACTGGAAAGCCTTGCTTATTGTGAACATAGGAGAGAAATAACTGGTCTGGCTTTCTTAGCTCTTTAGTCCTATGGAGGTAAAAACGTAATTGTCTATGCACATCCAGTTGGTGAAGACTGTATTCTGCCTTGTTGCCATGATTGGGAAAGAAGACGGGGAGATCAATGGATTGATTTAAACAGTTTTCTGAACAGATTTTTGGTATGAAGGATGGGTTGGTTCTTAGAGAAACTCTATCTTTATGAAACACCATATATGGAGGACGAACACAGAGTGCTTAGAGTTCTGAAACACATCTAGCTGAGGTAATAGCAATCAGAAAAAGTGTTTTCAAGAAAGAAATTTTAAGGGACATGTTGCTGCTGGTTCAAAGCAAGGCAGAATTAAAGAAGCTGCAAACTGCAGCTAAAGCCAATGCCTATCCCATCTCCATCCTTATAAATAGAACAATTTTAGAAAGCAAAATCCCTTCCATATGGAAAGTATCCCACATCATCCCTCTACACAAAGGTGGGTCATCTACCGAGCTCTCCAACTTTCGGCCTATCGCCTTACTCTCTCCAATAGCTAAAATAATGGAAAAATGCATACAGAGACAACTACTTGACCACCTTCTCCATAACAATTTACTTGCCAACTGCCAGCATGGTTTTAGGCCATTCCATAGCACAACAACTGCTCTGCTATCCTTTTCTGACTCCATAAACAACAATGGTAACAATAATACTTTTTCCTCTGCACTATTTATTAACCTTTCAAAAGCCTTTGATATGGTGCACCATAACATGCTTATTGACATACTAAAAACTCAATCACTTGACGCACAAGCACTACAATGGTTTAAATCCTATCTTGAAAACAGACAGCAAGCAGTACTTTTGGATAATAATCTTTCTACTTCCCTCCCTGTAAACATTGGAGTACCACAAGGCTCTATATTAGGACCTCTTCTCTTTTCATTGCTTATTAATGATCTACATACCAAAATTCCTCAAGCCACCTGCATACAATATGCAGATGACTCAACTTTAATTTGTTCAGCCAAGTCTGTAACCTCTCTCCAGTCCCTCACTCAAACAGTATTTAACAGTGCTAAAAATTGGTTCATGCAACACTGCCTCCTTCTAAACCCCAAAAAAACAAAATTATTACTCTTTGCTCCTACTCATAAGTCTCCTCAACTACACTTCACAGTAACCTCAAACAATGGAACTAACATATCCCATGACACTACGACCCGTCTACTGGGAGTAACAATTGATAACAACCTTAGCTATGATGACCATATTAATTCTACAATAAAGTCTGTCAACAAAAAACTAGGCACCCTTTACAGAATCAAACCCTTCCTTACCTCTTCAGCCAGAATCACTATTGCCCAGACCCACCTGATCTCTACCCTGTTATATGCTTCTGCAATATATACCAATCTACCTAGAAACAACCTCACCAAACTTTCCACTAGTTACAATAACATAGCCAGATTAGCCACTGGCACCCCCTTTAGAACTCACCACTGTCACAACCTCAAACAACTGGGATAGTTAGAACTGCAGAACCTACTACTGTGTCAACAACTTCTTATCACCAAAAAGATCCTTTATCACCCTAATAATACCCCAATCCTCACTAATCTGATTACCCCTATAAAAATCTTGCAACACTACTCTCAGGTAACAAGATTCTAGTTTCCATTATTAAATCTAACAACAAACCTGGGGACTCACTTTGCACCAACACAGTAGGAAAAAGCTGGAACCAGCTTCCTAGTGAACTTTCCTATCTTGCTTCCACTCATCTTTTTAAAAAGCATCTTAAGAATATCTTAAAACTCACTGGCTTTGTCCCTGCTCTAACCCTGACTGATATCTCATTCCCCTTCTTGCTCTCTCTACACTTCTCTACTCCAGTGTTCTATGTCACATACCTGTAATATTGATGACCTTCATACTACTAAAAAAAAAAAAAAAAAAAAAAAATTGATATTTTTTTACAATTCAAAATTTATTTTCTTTTGCTCCCTCTCAAATTATTGCTCTCTGTATTTGATCTTAGCTTTAACCTACTAAAGGACTCTGCACAAGTTATCTAAACCTCAATGTAATGTTGTGCTGTAATTCATTTGACTCTTACTATATATTGTAATCTTTATCACTGCTAATGTTTGGAGCTTTTCTCCCCAGGCCTCTACTGAAAATGTACATATATCCAGTTAGACTAGCCCGGTCAACAAATGTAAAATAAATAAATAAATAAAATAAGTCAAAACTAAATTGAGATCCCAAGGAGGAGGTGGATCCTTCACTGGGGGTCTAAGAAGAGAAGTTCCTCTCATAAAGGCATTGCAGAGCTTATGAGACATTATGCTAGAATTAAGAATTCCAATATGAAAATTAGACATGGCAGCCAGTTGTATCCTGATGGTAGCATCAGCCACACCCAACTGAAAAAGCTCTGCTAGAAATTCTAGAATTTGATGGACTGGGGCTGAAAAGGGGTCTAAGTTTCTAGATTCTGCCCAGTATGAAAATCTTTTCCATTTTCTAGCATAAGTCTTTCTCATAGCTGACTTATGAGAGGAAACAATAATATCACGAACTGCTGGGGAGATACTTGGGAGCCTGGCTAAGGTAGGAAATGGAGTAACCAAGCTGTGAGCTCGAGAGTCTGAAGGGATTGGTGTAAACTACCTGACTGATGAATCAAAAGATCTGGCACCGGGTCCAGAATCCAAGGCTGGTCTAGGAGGTGGATGTGCAGAAACGGAAACCATATCTGTCGAGGGTCATTTTGCAACCCAATGATTTTGCTTTCTGTATGAGTCTTGGAATTGGGGGAAATGCATAAAGGAGTCCCTGAGGCCAATCGTGGACTAGAGCGTCCCAGGGTGTTTGACCCGGAGGAGGAAGCAGGGAGAAGTAGCTGCTGCATTTATTGTTGAGGGGAGTGACAAATAGAGCACAGCAAGGCTGGCCCCATTTGCGGAAGATAAGCTCCGCAACTTCCTGATTCAGAGACCACTCGTGAGGCATAAGGATAGCCCTGCTGAGCCTGTCCGCTATAACGTTGAATTTCCCAGGGATGTGCGTTGCTGTCAGAAAATGCTGGGAGGAAATCGCCCATTGCCATAGTCTGAGGGCTTCTCGACACAAGGGATAGGACCTGGTCCTGCCCTGCTTGTTGATGTACCACACAACTGACATGTTGTCTGTTTGGATCGCAATAGTCCCGGAAGGAAGAGAGTCTTGAAGAGCTTGCAACGTGAGGTTGCCACATGTCTTGGACTGTCCTGCCTAGATAATGCCCCCCTCCCCATCATGGAAGCATCTGTGGTCACTGTGGCTACCGGAGGGGGTTGTATGAAAGGTCTGCCCTGAGACACCAGTGGGGAGACCATCCACCAAGAGAGGTGTCTTTTGCATGTTTCTGTAACCAGGATCTTATGAGACATGGGTAGTTCCTGGAAGGACCACTGCATGAAAAGAAGCCACTGAAGGATTCTCATGTGGTAACGCACTAATGGAACAAGAAGAATGGCAGCTGCCATGGAGCCTAGAGCTTGCAGGACATGTCTGACTTGAATCTTTCTGCTCTGCATTAGAAGAGACACTTGTTGGTGAATAGTGAAAACTCTTTCCTGCAGTAACCTTGCAAACATCTGTTTTGTATTTAATTCTGCTAATATATATGTAACAGATTGACAGGGCAACAAGGCAGATTTTTCAAAATTTACTGTAGTGCCCAGTTGTGTGCAGGTTGATATTGTATAATCTCATGCCTCTAAGAGTTGATGCCTGGTAGTAGCAGTGAGGAGCCAGTCGTCTAGATAGGGAAACAAAACAAAAACGTTCGCAATTGAGAACCAAATGAGGGTCCAGACCGAGACTGCTACCAAATTGAATGGTTTAATGTTCCAAAAGCACTGAACACACAAGAACAATGGTACTAACGCTTTATACACAGAAAGTACGTTTTTGAAAATCTTCATCAGATAACAAAACACCAAGCCTAGGTAACATTACATTTAAATACATCAATTAAAATGAGTGCACCAATGAATTCATACCAATTAAATCAATTATTCAATTAAATACAAATTCATTAAAAGTTAAAAACTTTTCAAATATACTTTCATTGTCACTTCAACACCAATACATTATGTATTGTATATTATACAAATGTATATTTAAATACTAAAATCTTTATCAAAGGAAGAATATATGGTATAAAATCTATTTAATACACATAAAAAATCTATTTAATACACATAAAAAATAAATGATTAATTAAAAAGAATTTAAATGGCCATTTTAAACCTTTTGTAGTCCTATACTACCCTCTAGTGGAGGTTTATAGTTTGGCACTCCTTAATTTTAAAACTGGAAGGATAGATATCATGTCATTTAAACCGGGGTTTCTGTTAGCTTCCAATATAATTTGCCATAATAACTCTCTATATTCAAGTTTAGTCTCCCACATACCCCCCCTAATTTCCTTAGCCACCATTTCAATTACGAAAAAAACAAAGGAGGCTTGTGGGCAAGTTAAAGTGAGTTTAAAAAGTGCATTAATAATATTGTGTTTACTGATTTCATAAAAGTGTTCATATATTCTTAATTTAAGCTTTCTCTCCATTTTGCCAACATAAAATGATCCACAAATTGAGCAAAGAGCTGGTATTGCAATTAGAAAAAGAATAGCTTTTAATGTGTTTATTCCTACTAGGGATATAAATGCTAGAAGCATTAATAATGTGTGAACATTGGGAACATGAACCACATTTAAATGTCCCCAATCTTTTAGATGTACCTTGAACCACCTCCAAATTCAAATAACTTCTTAAAGTTGGTATCCCTTCTATAAGTAAATTTTAAGGGTTGACTATGTATTTGTTTGAGTTCTGATATTTGTTTAAAACGTTCCCATTCTCTAGAGACAGTTTGTTTAATGTACCCTGAATCACCTGTAAAATCCATAACATATGTCTCATCCCAATTTTTAGTGGAAGTATTAGAATTGTAACAAGAGTTAGGTCCTTCATCCTGCCCCAAAATAGGGGCAAATCTCTCTTTCCTACCTTCAATAACTTCTTTACTAATTTCACAAATCAGATTTTCAGGGTAACTTCGGTCTCTGAACATTTGGGCAACAAAGTCACATTCCTTTAAAAATTCAATATCTTCGGAAGTCATACGACTTATTCTAACTAACTGTCCTTTAAGTATGTTCTTTTTTTGAAAGAACGGATGCCCACTGTTGAAGTGGAGATATGAGTTGGAAAAAGTTCCTTTTCTACTGACTTTGGAAGAAAAGGAATGGTCTAATTTAACTAAAGAAATATCTAAATAAATTAGTTGTTGAGTATCACAATGGTAGGTAAAGTCCAAAAATTCTGTGGTACCTTTCAAGTAGGAAAGAAATTCAAAAAATCTTTCTTGTGAATCATTCCAGAAAATACAAATATCATCAAGAAAGCGTTTATAAAAACACCAACAATTGGAAAACTCTGAATCAGTAACAAATAATTTTTCCCACCTAGACAAGACTATATTTGCATAAGTGGGGGCACATTTTGCCCCCATAGCAACCCCTCTCTCTTGCTTGTAAAATTCCCCCTCAAAGAACATAAAATTGTTCTTAAGAACTATTTCCATTAATAACAAACATGTCGTAAAGTCCTGCGAACTAAATTTTCCACTGTCTCTCATACTTTCCTCAAGCCATAATAAACCAATTTCATGAGGAATAGAACCAAATAGGTCAACAATGTCCAAGGTTATAAAAAGTATATTAGGATGAAATAATTCAGGTTTTACCTGCCTAAGAAAGTCCCAGGAATCCTTTAAAACAGTAACTCCCTCACTTGAGAGTGTTTTCAACTTAACATCCACATATTTTGCTAAAGAGGTAGTAATAGAACCCTCAGAGGAAACAATAAGTCTTAAAGGTAGATCCACAGGGTCCTTGTGGACCTTTGGAATACCAAATACTGATGGTGTCCTTGGATATTTATTGAACAAAAAATTATAAATATCTAAATCAATAGATCCTTCTAACAACAAATCATTTAAAAGAAGATTGATTTTAGAATAAGCTATATTAACTTTGTTCAGAAATGACTTAGAATATTTAATATCATTGGACAACATATATTTCATTTTTGATTCATACAAAATGTAGTCCATAAGCACAGTTCCACCCCCTTTGTCAGGTTGCATAATTCTCACAGCTTTGTTATTCATCAGTTCATTCAATAATAATTTCTCATTTTTGGATAGGTTAGAATTAACTCTATGGGTATTAATAGTACTTCTAATCTCCCTTTCCAATATTAACTCCAAATTCTTAAGCTGTGGGTGCAAGGGGGGTTGAAAGTGCTTTTTTTCTTAAAAATTGGTTGTGTAGATGTTTTGTCAGAACCTGAAAACATTAAAGTCAAATTTTTCTTTCTTAAAAACAATTTCATGTCTACAAGGGCTTTGGCAGTACTTGCTTTCCTTACAGGAATAAATTTAAAACCTTTACAAAATAATTCAAAATGACCTAAAGTAATAGGTACCACACTATAGTTAAAAAATTTATAGTTCTTATATGGTGGCTAAGGAAATTAGGGGGGGTATGTGGGAGACTAAACTTGAATATAGAGAGTTATTATGGCAAATTATATTGGAAGCTAACAGAAACCCCGGTTTAAATGACATAATACCTATCCTTCCAGTTTTAAAATTAAGGCGTGCCAAACTATAAACCTCCACTAGAGGGTAGTATAGGACTACAAAAGGTTTAAAATGACCATTTAAATTCTTTTCAATTAATCATTTATTTTTTATGTGTATTAAATAGATTTTTTTATGTGTATTAAATAGATTTTATACCATATATTCTTCCTTTGATAAAGATTTTAGTATTTAAATACACATTAAAAAAAAAAAAAAAAAAAAAAAAAAAATTCTCTTGTTTTCCTGCCTTACTGAACTAGAGTAGTCCAGTTTCAGAGTTGCTGATCCCTGGGCTTTGTTTTTAGTTCCTGTTACTGATCCATTGCCTTATTAGGAAGGAGGGAAGTTTCTTTGCTTACCAGTGGGAGTGGGAAGCACTGAGCGGCCTTTTTGTCCGATTTGGTGAAGTTTCAGCCAGAAACTAGTAGTCCATTGGTCGTTTTGGGCCAGTTCCTAGCTCCTTTCAGCCCCCTGCTATAAAACACGCTAAACACGCGTTTTCCAGCTTGTACCAACTCAGCACAGATCCTCGTGGTGGCCTGCAGAGTGATCCAAGCAGCAGAGAGCTAAAAGAGTGACTTTCTACCAGATATAAGTATTTTGTGGCTTTCCCACTGTTATTAAGCTAGCGACTGCATTTCGCCTGTTTTACTGCTACTTTAAGTGATTTCTGCATTTTACACTGTTTATTGCACTTTAAGTTACTAATTGTTGCAAATTGTTTCTGTAGGCTACACACTAAAGTGTGCTAGCCGAATTACAGCATTTATAGCATTTACTGTCTGTTTTTTTCCTTGTCTCTGTAAAAAAACAAAAAATCTCTTGTTTTCCGCTTACTGAACTAGAGTAGTCCAGTTTCAGAGTTGCTGATCCCTGGGCTTTGTTTTTAGTTCCTGTTACTGATCCATTGCCTTATTAGGGAGGAGGGAAGTTTCTTTGCTTACCAGTGGGAGTGGGAAGCACTGAGCAGCTTTTTTGTCCGATTTGGTGAAGTTTCAGTTCGAAACTAGTAGTCCATTGGTCGTTTTGGGCCAATTCCTAGCTCCTTTCAGCCCCCTGCTATAAAACACGCTAAACGCGCGTTTTCCAGCTTGTACCAACTCAGCACAGATCCTCGTGGTGGCCTGCAGAGTGATCCAAGCAGCAGAGAGCTAAAAGAGTGACTTTCTACCAGATATATGTATTTTTGTGGCTTTCCCACTGTTATTAAGCTAGCGACTGCATTTCGCCTGTTTTACTGCTACTTTAAGTGATTTCTGCATTTTACACTGATTATTGCACTTTAAGATACTAATTGTTGCAAATTGTTTCTGTAGGCTACACACTAAAGTGCTAGCCGATTTACAGCATTTATAGCATTTACTGTCTGTTTTTTTCCTTGTCTCTGTAATAAAACAAAAAATCTCTTGTTTTCCGCCTTACTGAACTAGAGTAGTCCAGTTTCAGAGTTGCTGATCCCTGGGCTTTGTTTTTAGTTCCTGTTACTGATCCATTGCCTTATTAGGGAGGAGGGAAGTTTCTTTGCTTACCAGTGGGAGTGGGAAGCACTGAGCAGCCTTTCTGTCCGATTTGGTGAAGTTTCAGCCAGAAACTAGTAGTCCATTGGTCGTTTTGGGCCAATTCCTAGCTCCTTTCAGCCCCCTGCTATAAAACACGCTAAACACGCGTTTTTCCAGCTTGTACCAACTCAGCACAGATCCTCGTGGTGGCCTGCAGAGTGATCCAAGCAGCAGAGAGCTAAAAGAGTGACTTTCTACCAGATATAGGTATTTTTTGTGGCTTTGCCACTGTTATTTAAGCTAGCGACTGCATTTCGCCTGTTTTACTGCTACTTTAAGTGATTTCTGCATTTTACACTGTTTATTGCACTTTAAGTTACTAATTGTTGCAAATTGTTTCTGTAGGCTACACAATAAGTGCGCTAGCCGATTTACAGCATTTATAGCATTTACTGTCTGTTTTTTTCCTTGTCTCTGTAATAAAACAAAAAAATCTCTTGTTTTCCTGCCTTACTGAACTAGAGTAGTCCAGTTTCAGAGTTGCTGATCCCTGGGCTTTGTTTTTAGTTCCTGTTACTGATCCATTGCCTTATTAGGGAGGAGGGAAGTTTCTTTGCTTACCAGTGGGAGTGGGAAGCACTGAGCAGCCTTTCTGTCCGATTTGGTGAAGTTTCAGCCAGAAACTAGTAGTCCATTGGTCGTTTTGGGCCAATTCTAGCTCCTTTCAGCCCCTGCTATAAAACACGCTAAACACGCGTTTTCCAGCTTGTACCAACTCAGCACAGATCCTCGTGGTGGCCTGCAGAGTGATCCAAGCAGCAGAGAGCTAAAAGAGTGACTTTCTACCAGATATAAGTATTTTTGTGGCTTTCCCACTGTTATTTAAGCTAGCGACTGCATTTCGCCTGTTTTACTGCTACTTTAAGTGATTTCTGCATTTTACACTGTTTATTGCACTTTAAGTTACTAATTGTTGCAAATTGTTTCTGTAGGCTACACACTAAAGTGCTAGCCGATTTACAGCATTTATAGCATTTACTGTCTGTTTTTTCCTTGTCTCTGTAATAAAACAAAAAAAAAATCTCTTGTTTTCCTGCCTTACTGAACTAGAGTAGTCCAGTTTCAGAGTTGCTGATCCCTGGGCTTTGTTTTTAGTTCCTGTTACTGATTCATTGCCTTATTAGGGAGGAGGGAAGTTTCTTTGCTTACCAGTGGGAGTGGGAAGCACTGAGCAGCCTTTCTGTCCGATTTGGTGAAGTTTCAGCCAGAAACTAGTAGTCCATTGGTTGTTTTGGGCCAATTCCTAGCTCCTTTCAGCCCCTGCTATAAAACACGCTAAACACGCGTTTTCCAGCTTGTACCAACTCAGCACAGATCCTCGTGGTGGCCTGCAGAGTGATCCAAGCAGCAGAGAGCTAAAAGAGTGACTTTCTACCAGATATAAGTATTTTTGTGGCTTTCCCACTGTTATTTAAGCTAGCAACTGCATTCGCCTGTTTTATTGCTACTTTAAGTGATTTCTGCATTTTACACTGTTTATTGCACTTTAAGTTACTAATTGTTGCAAATTGTTTCTGTAGGCTACACACTAAAGTGCGCTAGCCGATTTACAGCAATTACTGTCTGTTTTTCCTTGTCTCTGTAATAAAACAAAAAAATCTCTTGTTTTCCGCCTTACTGAACTAGAGTAGTCCAGTTTCAGAGTTGCTGATCCCTGGGCTTTGTTTTTAGTTCCTGTTACTGATCCATTGCCTTATTAGGAAGGAGGAAGTTTCTTTGCTTACCAGTGGGAGTGGGAAGCACTGAGCGCCTTTTGTCTGATTTGGTGAAGTTTCAGCCAGAAACTAGTAGTCCATTGGTCGTTTTGGGCCAATTCCTAGCTCCCTTCAGCCCCTGCTATAAAACACGCTAAACAGCGTAAGCTGATTTAGCTGAGTTACCACTGTTGCACACAAGAGCAGCGGTTAAACAAGGTTAAACTATTTGGGCCATCTAAATTCCACTCTTCCAATTTTCCCTTAAAACTACCTTCCTCGAGCTGTACTGCTGATCTAACCAGCATATCCTATAACTGAAAAGTTCATCTCTACTTGATTCCCAAGTAGACTATTCTCTATCTGTAAAGCCTAGCACTTACTCCTACAGTACTTGCACCTTGATAAAGCACTCTTATTATAGATAGTACCCCACCAGCCTAAAACCCACTTCAACCGGAGTCCTTTGAAAGTCTCTTTATCTACTACTTCTAGTATGTCGAGGGATCAGTTGCTAGTGTCCTCTCCAGCTCAACTGGTGAACCTGGGAATATTGAGGCAATGTTACAACTGCCTCATGTACACAGACAATCCTCTCCTTCTCCCACAAAACACAAATACATGCGAGAGATGCAACTATACGGCCAAACTGGAGGCTGAGCTCTCTCAACATAGGACTGGCAAGACCAGACAGGAGGAGAAGGTAACCACACACAATACATACCCAGTCACACATGGTACCATCACAACTTCAAATCATACACATACTCACACAAAGACATACTCGGAGGCTCTGATCAAAAATTTACCAAAACAGCAGAGGCCACCAAAGCAGACACCCAAACAACTACCACCTCACGACCCAACACATGCAACACATAGACCACACAGTCAGAGTGTCAAACAGTCACAGCCCTTAAGGCCAAACAAAATGCCAGACACACTTGTCATTGGTGATTCCATAGTCAGACACACTGGCGTCCGCTCACCAGACTGAGTAAAGAGAAGGTCACAGTAAGCTGCCTGTCAGGCGCTAGAATCCGCCACATAACGCAAGCACTCAGGTCTCTCAACAGCAGGTACAAGTCGACTCAGTCATTGTCCACGCTGGTGTCAGCGACCTGAGGCGTACCTCCTTGGACTACATGAAAAGGGACATCGAGGAGCTCTCTGATTATGTAGCCCAGGCAGGTATGACCCTGACCTTGAGCAGTATCCTACCTTCACCTAGAATGATGCCACAATACAGTGATAAGATGATCAGCTTTAATAATTGGCTTAAATTCTGGTGTCATTCAAAGGGGATCAATGTCTGTCTGCCTGGGATGACATGCTGGACAAGCCACGCTGCTCCAAGGGACGGCTTGCACCTGTCACCCTGGGCTTCCGGATATTGGCAAAGGCTCTTGCCACCCCATAGTGCCTTTTTAGGCAAGGCTCAAATTCTAAACCTACCACCCTAGAACACCAAAAGGAAAAAAAACTAAGGGTAATGCTGCTCAATGCCAGAAGTCTCAATCTCAAGATGCACGCACTCGAGGCCCTTCTCAATATGGAGAACATCGATGTCTGTGCTGTGACAGAAACCTGGTTCAAGGCTCCTGAGAGCACCCCAGCACTAACAGGTTTCACCTCATATCATGCGTTCCGCCCCAAAATCCGGACAACACCAAGAAAGGAGGGGGTGTCCATATTCATAAAGGACACCCACACCTCAAGGTTGGTGGCAACGCATGATGCATCGGAGACCATCCAGGTGCAATTAACCATAGGCAAGACTGCTCTGCAATTTGTAGCATGTTACAGGCCACCCTCTCAAACTCAGGAACCTCACATGGCCTTCCTGAAAACATTGGAGGGATAAATGTATCTCCAAACACCATCATACTAGGTGACTTTAACTACCCTAATATAGACTGGGAACACTACTCAAGCCCGAACACTCTAACCCAAAGATTCCTGGAGTTCATAAACTCAAATGCCATGGAACAACTAGTCACCATCCCCACAAGAGGAGAAAACATACTTGATCTCATCATCACGAACATGGGATCAAAATGTTCAACACGGAAGTATACCCCTCACTGGTGAGATCAGATCATAAACTAATCTCGCTGGAGGTCCTCATCCCGCCCCACCTGAAACAAAAAGACCACAGTGAAAAACTTCTCAAAAGCCGATTTCACACTTCTAAAACTAGTGTGGTCTCCTTTAAGGCCCCTGAGCCAGTGGTAAACATTACTCAAACCGCTGAATCACTTACAAATGCCTTCTACCAGCACCTACAGGACTGCATGGATCAGGCAATCCCAAACAAAACTAAGACTCTCTGTACCAAAGGCAAGCGTCCAGTCTGGTGGACCCCAGCCATAAACAAGCTCTACAACAAAAGGAGGAAGCTACTACAAGATAGAGCAAAATCCTTGAAAGGTAAGACACCTTTGATCATTATAAGTAAAAACTAAGAGCTCTCATAAAATCATCCAAGGCAAATTTTGAGAGAAAAATCGCCAAGGACTCTAAAGAGAATCATAAGGCCTTCTTTAGCTATGTTAGAAACCTAGGAGGAAACTCCCAGATATGCTCAGAATTAGTTCAAAATGATGTGAAAATTACTGAACCTACACACATTGCCAACATACTGGCTGACAGGTTCAGTGCAAACTTCTCCCCTCCCCAAAAGGAGATATCTATTCCAGAGGATTGTAGCCCCCAAACATCTCCAACGCCCAGGTGAGAACTGCCCTCACTAAGGCAAAAACACAGCATCCATGGGACGGATGGTGTCCCGGCTGTGTGCTTCATGAACTCAATGAGGAATTAAACCCACAGTTAGGACAGCTGTTTAATCTTAGCCTCACCTCAGGATACGTACCCAAGGAGTGGGGCATGGCGACTGTGGTCCCACTTCATAAGGGCGGTGCCTCCACAGACCCTGGAAATTACCGCCCCATTAGCTTGACAAGCCTTATCTGCAAAGCCATGGAGAGGATCATAATGGAACTCATAAATAAAGACATAGGGAACTTGCAGACTTTGGATCCAACTCAGTTTGGCTTTGTCAAAGGCAGATCCTGCCTCTTAAACTTGGTTGACTTTTTGAGACAGTCACCAAGGCCATTGATGAGGAAAGGCAGTCCATACAGCCTACCTCGACCTGGCAAAGGCCTTGACACAATACCCCACTCAGGTATCATCGAAAAACTCATCAGCTTGAATGTAAACCCATACATCACAAGATGGGTTGCAAACTGGCTAAGTGACAGAACCCACAGGGTCAGAGTTGCTGGAGCCATGTCAGACTCAAAGCCTGTCACAAGTGGTGTCCCACAGGGCTCAGTCCTGGGTCCACTCTTGTTCGGCATCTACTTTTCTGAAGTACAAGCAAACACAGGAGGGTTATGGCTGACAAAGTTTGCAGATGACTGCAAACTGGGCGCCATAGTCGAAAACACATCTGACACAGATATCCTCCAGAAGGGCCTCACAGAAATGGATAACTGGTGCCAGAGCCATGGCCTGAAGTTAAACGACAAAATATGCATAGTCATACCATTTGGGAAAAACAAGGCTACCACTAGCTACCATATAGGTGGCAATCCACTGAGCACAGAAAAAGTCATCAGAGATCTGGGGACCCAGGTTGACAGTAGCCTTCGTTTGACACTCATGTTGCTAAAGTAGTTAGGAAAACCTTCTATATCACCCACCTGATCATGAAGGGATTCACATCTAGATCAAGGGAGGTCATCGTCCCCTGTACTCATCACTTATTAGACCTATGATTGAGTACAATGCCCGTTCGAATGTATCTGACCAGACACCTGCTGCAGCTTGAAAGGCCCCAAAAGTTCCTCACCAAAAGGATAAAGGGTCTCAAAATATGTCTTATGCTGCCCGACTGAAAGAACTCCAGCTCTATTCAGTCTCATACCGCTTGCTCAGAGGTGACCTGTGCCTGACATATAAGGCCATGTCAAACCCAGATTTGATGAATATGCTTCACCTCAAAAATCTAGATCCCTCAGAACCACAAGGGCGGAGACTTAAACCTTGACACGGTTATAAATAGAACGTGCTGGAGGGACAGATTCATCTCCCAGAGACTCCCTATGCTGTGGAACAAAATCCCGGTACATGTGAGGCAGAGCACCTCTCTGGTCTTGTTCAAGAGGAATCTTGACCAATGGATGGGAGATTGCAGATATACCCCAGGGATTACTTCAGCGTCACTGCTTGACAGAGGCACAGCAAAATGATAGGCATAGTTTTTATTCAAACTAAAGGGGTGGCGAAAGCCACATAACTATGGGCTAGGCTTATAAATGCCCTTGGGCAGATAGCCTAGTATGAACCTATGAACCTATGAACCTATATACAACACATAATGTATTGGTGTTGAAGTGACAAGGAAAGTATATTTGAAAAGTTTTTAACTTTTAATGAATTTGTATTTAATTGAATCATTGATTTAATTGGTATGAATTCATTGGTGCACTCATTTTAATTGATGTATTTAAATGTAATGTTACCTAGGCTTGGTGTTTTGTTATCTGATGAAGATTTTCGAAAACGTACTTTCTGTGTGTAAAGCGTTAGTACCATTGGTCTTGTGTGTTCAGTGCTTTTGGAACATTAAACCATTCAATTTGGCAGCAGTCTCGGTCTGGACCCTCATTTGGTTCTCAATTGCGAACGTTTTTGTTTGGTTTTGGTGTTCCTTTTGTTCGCTTTCCATCTCCGAGGTTTAGATAGGGAAACACCTGGAATCCTTGACGTCCCAGGTGAGCTGTGACTACTGCCATACATTTGGTGAACACCCTGGGGGCTGTGGTGAGACCAAAGGGCAGAGCTCTGAACTGGTAATGACTGGCCCCTACCCGGAAGAGAAGAAATCTCCTGGAGTATCTGTCCATTTTGATATGGTAGTACGCATCCTGAAGATCTATAGAGCACATCCAATTGTCCTGACCCAGAAAAGGGAGAATGGACTGCAGTGTTACCATCCAGAACTTTTCTTTTTGTACAGATCGGTTCAATCTGCTGAGATCCAGTATTGGTCTTCAGTCCCCTGTGTTTTTTGGTACTAAAAAGAATCTTGAGTAAGTTCCGGATCCTAGTTGGTCTGCGGGGACTTCCTGAATGGCTCTTTTTTCTAGCGGTTTTGAGACTTGTATGACTGCTTGATCCCTTAGATTGGGTGGGACAACTGGGATGGACTTTTTTTTACTCTAGAGGGGGTTGATGGAAAGGAATTTTGTAACCTCTGGATATAATAGATAGTACCCATCTGTCTCTTGTTATATTTTGCCATGCTTTTGGGTACAGCGAAAGTCTTCCCCAGACTGCCTCCAGAGGTGAGCAGTCAGGTAAACCGTCAGGGATGCTGGAAGGGTTTGGCAGAGAACGTTTCTCTGTCACCCTGATTTTGCGGTCCCCCTCTGCCACGAGGGCGGTGTCTGCCATTGTTGTTGTTTCCCCCTCTGTCCCTGGGGGAAAAATCACCACGTGTGTCAGGCAAGGGTCCCTGGGATTTTCGAAACCACATCTTTCCACCCCTCTGACCTTTGGGATAAGGTCTGTTAAGAGTGGTAAAATGGACTCCCACGGCAGAGAGAGTCTTGCCTTCCTGCTCACACCTCGTAATCATGTCTTTCACCTGAGGCCCAAATAGCGAGGAGCCATCAAAGGGAGTATTTGTGAAGGATGCCCAAAAGGGTTCTGCAAATTGACACAGCCACAGCCAAGCATGTCTCCTGAGAGCCACTCCTGTACCTGCGGCTGTGCTCGCTCTATCAGCTGCATAGGAAATAAACTTCATGGAGGAGTTGACTATTGAATTAAGAGTCGCAAGCTGGGAAGCTATTTTGGCTGATGCTCCCTCAGCTGTAGGATCTTGTAGGGTATCTCCAAGCTCTTTTAGGAGATCCCTTTGAAGTCATGTAAAATGAGAGAGATAATTCAGGGACCTCATGGAGAAGGTCGCTGAGGAAAACATTCACTTCCCATATCTGTCCAACTTCCTAGACTCTTTGTTTGGTGGATGGACAGATGAAGAGGTTTCTGCTAACTCTTTCTTGGTGGCTGCTGCTACCACCATGGCATCAACTGGCACACCTTTAGTGAGAAATTGTTTGTCCTGGGGAGCTGTTATGCATTTATTTGGTCTCCTCAGAGTAGGTTCCACAGAATCCGGAGCTGACCAAGCCTTTTGAGCCACTACAGACATGAGTGGATCGAAAGGTGGAGACACCCAGGGGGTGGAGGGTCGGGAAGCAAATGCCTCCAGGTATACAGACTCATCCTCGGTAGGGGCAAGGGAAGACCAGCCACCCATCTGCCTAAGCATTTCAAGGATGTCCGAAAAGGAAATATCTTCTGAGGGGGACCTGGGGGACCCTTCCAATTCATCTAGGTCTGTATCTGAGGTGACAGACTCAGGGGAGTCTAGGTGCTTCCTCTTGCACTTCTTCTTCCGGTGAGGCTACTCTGAGTGATCAGGGGGGGCCTTGGAAGAAGAGGGATCACCCAATGGGGTGTCCTGGGGCATAAGTTCCCCATGCTTCTGGGCCGGAGGAGGAACATAGGTTGGCACAGGCACCATGAGGGATGGAGCCGATGGGGCTAATAGTAGGGCTGTTTCAGGGGACAACACACTTTGCATGACATTGAAGGCATCCCGACCCCGAGGCAAAGAAAGCTCCAGCTCTGAAGAGATGGGAGTCCTTCTCCGCGTCAAGGGTGACGGCTCTGAGGTCGATGTGGGAGTCGAGCTCACCTGCACTGAAGCTCCAAGAGGGACAGTGGGGTCGGAAAAGGGACCGATGCCACTCACCCCCTCGGAGCCAACAAGAGAGCCTCAGCACCCAGATCCCTCAATGGACAGAACAACCGAGGTGGTCAGAACCGAAAAGGAGGTGATTGGCGCAGTCGGTTCTACTATCAGCGCGTCCATGGACTCCAACTGAGAACTAAGTGTAGTTGGAGCAGTAATGGAGACAGAGGTGGATGGAGCCGCAACCTGCTGAGGTGGGCTGGAAAGTAATTTCGCAAGGGCCTGTGACTTAAGCAACCTGCTGACTACTCTCTCCACGTCCTGATCCGATAACCGAGAGGATTGAAAGGAGTGGGATGAAGAGCGATGACTGCATTCACTTCCTAGTAAGGGTGACTGTGGCACTGAGCGGATGGGCTCCAATTAAGGAGACCTTGCTCGCTTGTGGCTCTGAGGAAGCAGCTGGAGCCAAGGGAGGAGTTTTCTTGTCGATGCTAGTCGGCACCGACAAACTTGGTTGTTCAAGCCCAAGGGTCGATTCCAAAGATGGAGCCGATGGCTTGACAGACTTAGAGGATTTCACTGGTTGAGAACCTTTAGCCGGAGAATCCTGTGGTTGCAATAATCCTCGAAGGATTAATTTGTTTTTGCGCTCCTGCAAGACCCTTGAACTAAATGCATGACAGACAGAGCAGGAGTCCTGCAGGTGCACAGCTCCTAAACAATAAACACAACTAGTGTGCCCAATTGTCAGAGACATTTTCTGACAGCATGAGTCACACTCTTTGAATACGGAAACTTTGGCCTCTTTAGACATCTTTCAACAACTAAACTAAAGAAGCAGTCTTTTTTTTTTCTTTTTTACGAAATAAGAAAAAAGGAGAGCCTCTAACTTAAACGGCTGCCCTAAGCTGGGGGAGAGAGCTCTCTAATTTAAATGAGTTCAGGGGAAACAGAAAGGCCTGCGAGTATGGAGCAACAGCCAACAAAGCACAACACACAAGAAAGGCGATAAGGGGATACAAAGAACTATGTAGACAAAAACTTGTTAAAATCTGAAGAATGAACAACAACAATAATAAGAGAAAAAACTATACTAAGCCTGAGCCAGTAACGAAGCAACCTCGCAGCTGAAGCGGCAAATGAGATCTGGGTAGCTGATGCTGGGCATTCTGGGATATGTTTTAGCCTTGAGCCAGTAAATAGCTCTCAAGCTATAGAAATAGGCTGAGTCGGAGCCGAGGATCAGCTCCGTACCCAAACAGCAAGAACGAAGGCGAGATGGGACAACTTAACATTCCCAGTTTTCCCCAGCATGCTAGTCAGGTCTCAACAGTGTAAGAGTAGGAAAAGCTTGGTGCAAGCCTAAGAGTTAGCTGACATCATGGGGGGGGTGTCAGGCATACTGTAAGAGGATTGGAGCCCTGTGGCTCAGGTTTGCTCCTAGCTAAGCAAGGCTGTGTGTCTGAGTCTGCCTAGAACTCTTTACATTGCCTAAGCGGGTGCGCACGCTGCTCACCGGGTTTTAAAGGTATAAAAAAGAAAAAGTTAAACCAGGAAATAGCAGCCCTGTGCACATTTGAACACTCTGTTTGTACGGCGCGCCCCTGGGCTTAAACAGGAAGGCAATGGGAAGGGAAAACAGTAGTGGCAGCTGACCAGCCCAGGCCAGAACACTACTATAAACTATGCAAACACCTTCCCCTCTAGTCTTTCCCACATTCTACACCACAGGTGCATACAAGCGGGGGACTTTTAACAAATAAAAAAACAAAATGACAGGGGCTGCAATAGCTATTATACAACAACTTGTGGAAGAGGCTGAGGGTGGTGAGGATGTGAATGCTGTCGACCAACCCACAGTGAGGAGATGGAGAAGAGTGTACAGACCCAGGGTAACGTATCAAGGGCTACATGAGATGGAGACAGTGGAGCGCTATAAGGTGGACAGGGACCTCCTACAGCAAATTGTTGAGCTGTGCCGGCCACGCCTGACACACAGACCTAACAGAGGGGGAACACATCCCAGTGGATACCAAGGTATGTGTAGGCCTAAGAATACTAGCTGCAGGTACCTTCCAAGGGCCAACTTGGGATATGATGGGGATCTCACAGGCATCAACATCCAGGGTACTCCACCAGTTCCTGGATGCCATGTCAGCGAGCACGTATATTTCACCAACACCTGGGAGGCATTGGCCAGCAATATGCAACTGTTCCACCAAACAGCAGAATACCCTGAGGTAGTGGGTGCTACAGACTGCATGCACATACACATCAAAGCACCACCCAGTGAGCGGGGTAGGGTCTGCATCAACTGAAAGGGCTTCCCCTCCATCAACTGCCAGGTCGTGTGCAATGCCCAGGGCATAATAATGAATGTGTGTGCTGGCTGCCCTGGAAGGTATCACGTTTCCCACATCTGGCATCTGACACAGCTGTACCAGAGATTTGCCAATGGAGACATTCCTTATGGTCACCTAATGGGGGATGCTGGATACGCACTGGAGCCGTGGCTGATGACACTCATCAGAAATGCACACACACCCGAACAAGAACTCCATAATGAGGCACATGCACAGACCATAATTACAGTACAGCGTGTGTTTGGGATGCTCAAGTCAAGGTTCTGGTGCCTGGACACATCCAGTGGAGCTTTGCAGTACTCACCAGCTACATGCACCCAAATTGTCATCGTATGTGCCATGCTACACAATATGATCCTGCGGAAACAACTGCAGCATGAACAGCATGGGGCAGGGCCACACAGCCCCCCACCATTGCCAAGGCCTGCACAGGCACAGAGTGACTCGGAGGAGGAACAACCTAAGCCTGTCCCAGGAGGCAGAAGGAGGCATGCCCAGTATGCCCTGGCCTTGGCAAAGAGGCAATGCATAGCACATACACTGACACAGGAGGGACCAGGGAATAACACCTCTCTCTGACTCTCATATACAGTGAAAGGAATGCCAAACATGACACTACCTGTGCTCAACAAAGTGTAGGGAGTGCACTATGTGCATCCGACATAGGCAGCCCTGCAGCACCACCCTCAATACTGGGACAGCCACAAGGTAAGTGGCACACACATGACAGTCAGGGGGGTTCACATACTCAATAACAGTCACAGTCAGCAGGACAGGTGTGGACAAACATAAACAAAGGTTGTGCTATGGCCTCTGAATGATGCCTATGGGTAAGCCCCCCCAGGCCTACACAGACAGACTACAGCAGGTCAGGCAGTGGGACGTTAGTTCTGAAGTGTAAGAAGTCAGAAAATAATATGTAGGTAAATCAAAGCTAAGATCTGTAGTACACTGGTATGCCTCTAGTCAGCATGATAGAATAGAATACTGAATGAAATGGAGTACATGACATACCAGTACAGTCATAGCAAATGTATATAAGTGTCAGGTGTGCCTCCCCAACCTATGTAGTAATGCAATAACAGTCAGGTGTGCCCCCTGAAATCCTGTGTAGGAATGTAGAAATAGTCAGGTGTGCCCCCCCCATCCTACGTAGACATGTAATAACAGTCAGGTGTGCCCCCCCAATTCTGTGTAGAAATGTAAAAGTAGTCAGGTGTGCCCCACCATACTATGTAGAAATGTAGTAATAGTCAGGTGTGCCCCCCCAATCCTGTGTAGAAATAGTCAGGTGTGCCCCCCATCCTAACTAGAAATGTAGTAAAAGTCAGGTGTGCCCCCCCCCCCAATCCTGTGTAGAAATGTAGAAATAGTCAGGTGTGCCCCCCATCCTACGTAGAAATGTAGTAACAGTCAAGTGTGCCCCCCAATCCTGTGTAGAAATGTAGAAATAGTCAGGTGTGCCCCACCCATCCTACGTAGAGATGTAGTAACAGTCAGGTGCCCCCCCAATCTTGTGTAGAAATAGTCAGGTGTGCCCCCCATCATATATAAAAATGTAGTAACAGTCAGGTGTGCCCCCCCAATCCTGTGTAGAAATGTAGAAATAGTCACGTGCCTCCCCTATCCTACGCAGAAATGTAGTAACAGTCAGGTGTGCCCCCCCAATCATGTGTAGATATGTAGAAATAGTCAGGTTTGCCCCCCCAATCCTGTGTAGGAATGCAGAAACAGTCAGGCGTTCTCCCCCCAACCCTACATAATTATGTAGTAACGGTTTGGTGTGCCCCCTCCCCTATGTGATGTACACATGTCGTAACAGTCAGGTGTGCCCCCCCACAACCCTATGTAGAAATGTAGTAACATGTATGCATAGGTCTAATAGCAGTGGAGCACAGATGCACAGAGGTGGCCAAGGTAGCAGGATAGGTTGTCGCATCTGCACAATATGCAGGTATGTGTGTGTGTGTTAGGTTGGTGTGTGCGTATCGTATCGTGTGAGAGTGGTCGGTATGTATGCAAGTTGAGGTAAGCCTGGTGGCCATTGCCCACTACCGCTGATGACAGGGACAAGTCCTCACAACTGCAGTGCCATACACAATACCCATCAGTATAACACAAGCTAGCAGTAAGCCACTGCAAATGTATGGTGGTAATATGTGTCACCATCTGAAAGACTGACATGGCATGGCTGTTGGTCTACATATACAACCAGTACACAGGGGAAAGTACCCCAGACATACAGTATATATTTTGTCACTGTGAAATGGACACACCCTTGGAAATGTACACACAGGTATGCATCATACTATTTGGTCCTGTAGTAGGGGATACTGGTGTGTCTGCCCAAACCCTCGCAGATCACAAAGGAGGTAGGACTGATGTATTGGGAAACAGCTGATGTACCTGCACATGCAAGCATAACTGGAATCCCCAGTGCATATCTGTGTGTGAAATGTAAGTAGTGTCCATAGCACACATGCACCCAGCTCATGCAAACACCACCCATAGGCACCTCTCTGGTCATATCCCTGCTGTGGGGAATGTGTACAATAAGACCTCTCCTGTATATGGCAATAGCGGAAGACTGCAGCATGCAGTGCAGGTGTCCCATGCAGGTGTGTCTCTAGTGGTAGGTAGCACCCTGACAGCTTCCACACCACCTGAGCAAGACTGTTAAGAGGTATTGGCATGAACACCTATCACACCCACCCCGTCACCTCAGGGGAATATACTGTATGATGGTCTGGGACTGTAAGACTGACAGAATGCAACGACCTGCCACATCTGGCATGCAGCAACACCTAATGCCCCACAGACGTCTGCCAAAGGCCTGTGTCTCACATGTACTGCCAATGCATGTTATGTCACGGACACCCAAATAACAACATAACACACTCCACATAAGCCATATGCAAGGCCATGTGGACAAACCACAGTAACATGTCCACCAAGTCCCACTGCATGAACTGTGGACCAACACTAACACACACCTGTGATGGGGTGATACCCTCAGGAAAAGTATCAGAGAATGTATGCATAATGTACGGAAGAGGTTAGAATAACGGGGTGGGAGCATAGGTAGCATGGAATGTGCAGGGTCCGACACTAAGCTGTGTGCACACACTATCCCTGGCTGCAAACACATACATGGGTGGCTACACACCTGCCCGTACACTACAAAAGGGTAAATGTCCTGACCCATGCCCCCTGCCCCTGGCTGACCTGTGCAAATCTGTAAAGCTGTGAGGCATTGCCACAGCAAGATAAGCCCATACTGCCATGCTGATGGGCATACAAGTATGGGATCCTCTGCCAGTACTGTACCAAGCTGCTGAACCGGATACACAAACCCAGCACCAAGTGTCTGCAGCTCCTCCTCCAGAATGGCATAACTTACCATGAATACGTAGGTGTCTGCCCACAATACCAGACACAACCACAGTCACCCTTGCCCCCCAAGACATCACTGTGAGAAAGAATGTCCACCTGACAGTACATGAGGACAGAAAACATCACTGTGTATAACAGTACACGTCTGAATATCTCTGCTAACAGCAGTACCATGCAGCTGAAGCAGCACAGACACAATCACCTACATTACACACCATCTCCTGCACAGTTTGTCCCCATAATGCCAAATGAGCGAGAGACCCTGCAGAAACAGTATGCTACCTGTAGGTGTACAACACAAAGGTCTGCACTGCAGTACAAACTACCTGGACTAAATCCACACATTCAATACAGACGGGCATACTGGGCATGCTCACACACTTAGAGAAATGATGGCAATGTCAGTCAACAACATACTGAAAGGTCATACTGGGAAATGAAGGCAATGTCAGTCAACAACATACCGAAAGGTCATACTGGGCATGCTCACACACTTAAACAAATGAAGACAATGTCTGCAAACACCGGTGGACCACACATATGTTAATGCAGACACTCCTCAGTATGCATCACTCATGCTTTGCACACACAGTGGATAGGAATACAGACATATATCTAAGGACAACACACTATAATAAGCCAAAGGTAGATGTACATAGATGTATGGAAGAGGGTGACTGTGACAAGGAGCCATCCAGGCCTTTCCCACCCAGCACACAGCCAAAGGGCCACAACTTCATGAAGTTCAAATGTCACTCACTGTAGATACTAGCCACCAGTATCTGTCAGCATTACAGACTATGTGGCGCAAGTGCTAGCTGTGCAACATGACTGTACAAGGAAGAAGTCATCTAGCAGCTGTATACACGTACCTGTGAAATATGACCCTATGTGTGCCTGCATGTGGTGTGTCAACCTCTAGATGAATGGGTTATGGCCCATGCACACACACTGCCCTTCCCATTGCCCTACTATGACAAGCCTGCTGAGGTCATCTACTGTGAAATACACCTTTGGGAGAGTTGTAGCCCAGTAATCTCAGTGGCTCATCCTATAACTGCGTACTGCTGTAGTGTGATAAACTAGTTAGGAAGGAGTCTCAATCTCAGACATGGCAACTGTGTGTGTGTGTGTGTGTGTGTGTGTGTGTGTGTGTGTGTGTGTGTGTGTGTGTGTGTGTGTGTGTGTGTGTGTGTGAGTGGTGTGTGTGTGTGTCTGTCTGTGTAGAAAGCAATGCTTTTTAGGGTAGTCACACTCCCTACAACTCAAATGCTCTACTTTGGTAAGGCTGCTGATGTCATCCACCTAGAAATACACCTCTGGGAAGGTTGTAGCCCAGTAATCTCCATAGCGCATCCCATAACTGTGTACTGCTGTAGTGTGATAAAATAGTTAGGTAGGAGTTCTAATCCCAGACTTAGCAAGTGTGTGTGTGTGTGTGTGTGTGTGTGTGTGTGTGTGTGTGTGTGTGTGTGTGTGTGTGTCCCTGTCTGTGTAGAGAGCAATTTATTTTAGGCTACTCACACTCCCTACAATTCAAAAGCCCTACTTTGTCAAGGCTGCTGATGTCATCCACCTAGAAATACACCTCTGGGAAGGTTGTAGCCCAGTAATCTCCATAGCGCATCCTACAACTGCATACTGCTGTAGTGTGATAAAACAGTTAGGTAGGAGTTCTAATCCCAGACTTGGCAAGTGTGTGTGTTTGTTTCTGTCCCTGTTAGTGTAGAGAGCAATTCCTTTTAGGCTACTCACACTCCCTAAAATTCGAATTACCTACTTTGTCAAAGTTGCTGATGTCACCCACCTAGGAATACACCTCTGGGAAGGTTGTAGCCTAGTAATCTCCATAGCGCATCCAATAACTGTGTACTGCTGTGGTGTGATAAAATAATTAGGTAGAAGTTCTAATCCCAGACTTGGCAAGTGTCTGTGTTTGTTTCTGTCCCTGTTAGTGTAGAGAGCAATTCCTTTTAGGCTACTCACACTCCCTACAATTCAAATGCCCTACTTTGGCAAGGCTGCTGATGTCATCCACCTAGAAATACACCTCTGGGAAGGTTGTAGCCCAGTAATCTCCACAGTGCATTCCATAACTGTGTACAGCTGTAGTGTGATAAAATAGTTAGGTAGGAATTCTAATCCCAGACTTGGCAACTGTGTGTGTGTGTGTCTGTGTGTTTGTGTGTGTGTCTGTGTGTGTGTGTGTGTGTGTGTGTGTGTGTGTGTGTGTGTGTGTGTGTGTGTGTGTGTGTGTTTAGGGAGCAATGCATTTTAGGCTAGTCACACTCAGTACAATTCAAATGCCCTACTTTGGCAATCCTGTTGATGTCATTCACTGTGAAATACACCTTTGGGGAAGGGGCACTCCAGCAATCCCCGTGGTGCATCCTATAACAGCATCATGCTGTAATGTGATATATAGCTCTGGTAGGGGCTCTATTCTCACACATGGCAGTTGTGGATGTTTTGTGCGTGTTTCTATGTCTGTGTAGGGAGCAATGCATTTTAGGCTAGTCACACTCAGTACAACTGAAACTCCCTACTTTGGAAATCCTGCTGATGTCATTCACTGTGAAATACACCTTTGGGGAAGGAGTACTCCAGTAATCTCTGTGGCGCGTCCTATAACGGTGTAGTGCTGTACTGTAATATACTAGTTAAGTAGGAGTTCTAATCCCAGACATGACAGGTGTGTGTGTGTGTGTGTGTGTGTGTGTGTGTGTGTGTGTGTGTGTGTGTGTGTTTGTCATTCATATCCAGTGTGGAGGTGGTTGTGAGTGTGTAACAACTGGACTCAATGTGGAGCGGGTTTTGCAAACTTCTTATATGGTGAGCCAAGTATATATCACACTGTCCACTGTACAGGGATAACAGATGTGAAACAGCCGAGAGCGTGGGGTGCAAATCCATACCTCTAAATGTGACATCAATGCCAGCTGAACAATGTTAGCAACCCATGTATTACCCAGGGAATACTCTCAACCCATTTCTCATACACGCACACACTTGCCTAGGCAACAGCCACTATATTGGTAGTACCCTACATATTACCCACTGATAGTAACCATGGTGTGATTGCAGTGGGCTACAGAGGGCATAGCACCCTGTCCATCAGTCTAATAGGCATGTACATGCCGACAGTGCACCTCCCCCATGTTCCCCACTGGACACCTGCAACACCTGTGGTGCCATCAAATGTGACCCACAAAGTACATACCATGCCTGAAACACAAGCCCTGTATGGACAGATACCACTGACACCAGGGAATACTGGTATCATGCTATCAGTGTGGGTGCAGGGTCAACCTGCTGTCCATTAACAGTTCTCACCACATGAGGCGAGGACTGGCACATCTGATGATAACAATCTGTGTACACAACATGGGCCAGACACCCCAGGTACAGTTCCACATGTCACTGTACATGCATGTAGGAGATGTGCACATCCCAGACACTGCCCATATCGTGGACTAAGGAACACATACATGGCAAGCAATGCACAGCATAGGCCACACACAACAGTCACCCAGGTGACTGGATGGTGAATACAATACCCACCTGTGTGGGCAACTCCAGACGCTACACCCCTGAGCCATATTGCAGACCATTGTTGTGTGGCTTGATGCCAAGGTATACCCAACACCTAGCCTTGTATAGCCATCTGGCACCGTCGACCACAACACACCCGTGAAGCAGTGCACCCATGCGTGTCAGTACTGGCACCCGTGTCTGTGTGTGTGGTGTATGACACGTATGACCACATTCACAATCACTACAACCCCCATTGGCATACTGAAGCATGCTGTCTGATGTTAGACACCGCCACATACCTTTGCACATATAATCTCTGTATGACCACTGTGGTGCATGTGATACCTGCACAGTACTCTGTTGTGGCAATCCCACTAGTGATGAGTTGTATTCCTGGCCCTGCCAAGTGTGTCAATGTGTGTGCGTCCCTGTGATAGTGTGGCTGTGTTGACGTTGACACATGTTCATGCAGTCAGGCAAGTGTACTACACCTACCACATAGCTACCATATCCCTGTTGCAGATGTCACTCACCATCACATATACGTTCTGAGGGCTCCCCAACATATAACGTATGTGGTGCATCCAATAACTGCATGGACATGTGATAGCACTACATAGTTGTCGGGGGTTTGATATCCTGTACTGGATGGTGTGTGACACACACATGCTTAAGTTTTACTCTCCCACACCTCCCTGGCTTTTCTGTGCCTCTGTCTGCCTCTCTCACTCCCTCTCTGGTGGATGTGGAGACTTAAACCTGCATTGCTTAGGCAGCAGCATGTGTATTTTAAGTGATGCTCAGGATCAGCTGATGGCCTCTGCATGAATTGCAGCTCTAGCTGATTGCATAGAAACACACACCAACATCTAGGAACATCATGTTGGTGTTGGGCCTTTCATTCATTGTGAGCAGGAACTCGATCAGTTGTTTGGCAAACAGCATCTCAGATGGATTGGGGATTTACCTCTAACAACATACACTGTGGAAACAGGCCAACACACAAGAGGGGGATGTGCCTGACCTGACTACAGACTGTAAGTGCAGTTATACTGCATTTGGAGTAATGTTGGTTTAAAAGGGTGTGTGTGGAGATGGCTGTCCTATATGTTTTCATACCTGCCATGTCAGTGCTATGTTTATGAGGGAACACCCATCTGTAGGGTCATCTGCAGACTGGCTAGTGTGTGGTGTTTTTTGTTTCAGGTGTTACCCACAGAGCACCGATCTGTGAACTACAGAAGGTAGTGTGAGGACTGCAGTCTGTAGATGGTGACAGTCGTGAGAGTTACTGACTTCAAATCCATCACAGGACATATGTTGCAACAAACCCTGTTACAACAGTAAATGTATGAGGTTATCACAGCAACATGTCAATATTGGCCCTGTGTATGTACCTCCAGCCACAACCCTGTCAACCTTTGTACATATGTCATGCTGTAAGGAGTGCATATGTGCTGTACACCATAATTAGTGACATCATATCTGATAACAAGCCAGTGAGATATCAGACTGCTACACATGTTATGTATAGTAGGGGTTATATTTGATGACATAACCTGGACATTCTGTGGTTGTGTGTACAGATTGTCGGCAGTGTGTGCATTGTTAATATGTACCTTGGCCTGTGTACAGACTGTGATAGATGTCATTGTTCTTGGTCCTGTTCTATCTGATGTTACAAGCTGCTCCACTGTATGTTACCCTATCGGCTGACATGCTTGTAGGGCCATACATGCATATGTCCCATAACACAGACAGGCATTGGAGCACACTGTGTAGTGGCCCAGTACATGTAGGGTTAGTGTGCAAGTGGCACATATGAGGTTGGTTTTGAACAGCTAGTCCATATACTGTAATAATACTCCAGAATACCACATGTGGCTGTGGCTGTGTTCACATTGGTTGCACTTTCACACAGGTGTATGTTACTCTGTGCTGTGGCATGCCTGTAGAGCCTGCTATACATGCAGGTACATGTGCATTCCCCCATAGGAAATGTAGGCCAGTGTTGAGCCGGTCTGCCTGTAGCCTGCACAGTGCTTTGTTATATGCCTAGCAGCTTAGTGTACTTACCCACTGAGATGTAATGTTCAGATACTTGCCAGATGTACTGCTCCTGGGCCACCATAACAGTTATGTATGTCAGACAAAGCAGTGGGATGCTGTACAGATGTATGTCAATATCTAGTGGGTAGTATGTGGCCATGGCACCTCTGTACCAGCTGTTATTATGTGGCAGGACAGGCAGGGATGTGTGAATGCATAACCTATGGGGGCACATGTATACCAGTAGTTATGTGTTATACCCATCTACATGGCTGTTAACGTCCACATTGTCAGGACTGGTCGACATGTCTTGCACTAAGGGGTTATGTGTATGCCTCTGGACTCTCCAGAGTGTGTCAGACTGTCCACAATTATTGGCCATTATCTCTGCTGTAGTCCACAGAAGCATTACGTGCTAGCAGTGGTACTGTACTATGATGTCCTTAAGATGTCTGTCAGTAGCCAATGGAGCACATGTTAAAAGCAGATGTGACCTCCCACGCACATCATGTCTGTGAAGACATTCCCTATTACAGTAGTAACAGTCTACAAATATACCTGCTATACATACCTGACATCCCCTTGCACTATGAAGTTGGGACTACAGGGGCTGAGGTAGGGCTACACTCCATGTTCAGGACATATGGTGAAGATATATGTACATATAATTATCCAGATATCTATATAGGCATACACATATCGACATACACAGATGGATATGTATATGTACACAGCTATACAAATAAACACCCAAATATATATACATATACAGAGCAATATATGTCTACACATATACAGATAGAGATACATATACGTATGAATATTTACATATATATTGACAGTAGTAGGTATATTAGAACAGATATGTATGCACATACAGTTATTGATATCTACATATATATCAACATAACTAGGCATATCTGTACACACAGGATGTGCATACATATATAGCTATATATAGATATATCTATATATACATATATCGATAAATACATATATGTATATGGGAGCGCTACAGAATCCTGAAAGCCCAAAGTCCTGAAGACCATCAGGGGGAGCTGCTTTATTGTATATGGATGTACATTACCATACAATCCACCTTGGTTAAATGCAGGCCATACAGATTGTTCTGTTTCTCAGTGTGCTTGTGATGGTGTCAGTTGTGTCTTGTTGTGTAACAAACAGTTACATCCCATTGTGTCAAATGATGTCTTTACTCCCTAGGGATTGTCTACAGAGTGTAAAGAGAGGCTGCTGAACTATACATCTGCATTACTTACTGTTGATTGTTTGGTATCCTGTGGCCCAGTCTGTTTTTACTACTGTACTACTTGATGACCTTGGCCCAGACAGCAACATCTGTTAACTTTTCCAGACTAGTGTATAAGTATAACTGTTTCACAGTTGCATTACTCAGTTTATATGGATGTCTGTGTCTAAACAGCTATACCACATGGCATATACAACTGTAATAGTACACAAATAAAGCTTTCTCATTTATGCAAACCCGTGCATGGTGTTATATCCTTTGATTTCTCTGTGGGTATATGTTGCAGGCAATGACTGTCATTTGTACGGGTGGCTCATACAGTCTTCAGTTGGTAAGGTGGTAACTGTAGGAATAGTGGCTGTTCCATATTGTGTGCATCTACTACATATGTATCTTACTATACATATTGCTGCGTGTGTATGTGTAGTTACATATCTATCTATCTATATATATATATATCTGTGTGTGTGTGTGTCTGTATCTGCATATATGTGTCTGTGTATATGTATCCTAGGGATGCCCATGCCATGTCAGGTCCTGGTTATGGGATCTACAACACTTGGTAGTGTACTGCAGGGCGGACGTGTTTGGCTGTTGGGGGGGGGTTATACCTACTCGTACAAGATGTATATTGTTTGGGGCCTCTCAACCCCATTAACGGTGCATGTGGACATATATGTTTTTATTTTCCCATTATCTACAGATGTATGTCCATCTAGCCCTATAGATATATATATATATATATATATATATACTTACATGAATATAACTATGTCTGTATATACCTACATATATATATATATATATATATATATATATATATATATATATATATATATATATATATATATCTGCTTACATATATATATAACTTGCTGTATATATTTACACATATAGATGTAGACATATATATCTATAGATGTAGGCATTTGTATGTTTATATATATATTTCTACATCTATATCTAAATCTACATATATAGATATGTTTTATCTATTTAAGTATTAATATATATACACACACACATACATCTACATGTTGAAATACATTTCCTGTACTGATGAATGACTGGTCTGGATGATATGTTTGTGAAAACATCAGGGTTATGTATATCTGATATGGCTTAGTGGTAAATCACTTTGCCTATGGTGCTCAGGGTCCTGGGTTTGAGCTTTGCAAAGGCTGTTTATTTTGTTGATGGGCAGAACAAGGGCAGTTAGATACACAGTGATTAAGGCACTTCTGAGCATTTGTAAGCAGGCTTGCGCGACAGTAAGCACTGCTAACCTCCGGTTACATCTGCTTACAGAGAGTTAGCTTCAGAATTGCTTAAGCTGTGTGTGCATTGCTTATCCCTGCGCAAACTGGCTTAAGCTCACTTACTAGTGCTTAAATATGCTTACTACTGCTTATTGGTGCTTAAACCTGCTTACTAGTGCTTTATTTACTATGATACTAACATCTCACATGTGCATTTATTGCAGTAAACCAGTTCATAAATATATGTTATTTAGTGGGTTATGCAACATAAATATTAGTCATAACATGCTTTGCCATGGAAAATGGAATGTGCTGCAGTGGGACTCGAACTGGGAATGCCTGCTCATACGGTGAATGCTCTGCCCACTACACTATGCTGCTTCATTTGCATATATCTTCCTTGTTACCCTCTTCAGTCATTTAAGCTGCATTAACCGTAGCTAGGCGATGGGTACACCCACGCATCTATGGTTAGCTTTAATTGGATTTTTAAAAAAAAAACACAGGTTTGTTCATTTTATTTATGTATACTTTTGCTGTTGTACATGAGGGGGACTGTTAGTGGGGATATGTGGACACCTATGAGCGGTGTCACTCACTTCTTACCCCTTTCTGCTGTTCTTCATTGCGGGGGCGTGTATATTCTGAGAGCTCTGCTCTCAGACACGCCCCCTGCACTCTTACACGCTCCGTGTAAGATTAGGAGCTCAGGCAGCGCGCCTCATTACTATGCATGGTGCGCTGTTGTCCTGCTCCTAAACGGCCGCCTCCGTACAGGACTAAGCTAGTCCTGCACGGAGGAATAGTAAATCCGGGGGATAGTCTCGACCACATATTCTAAAATGTTATCCGGACCAGTCGAACAAGTTATTTTTACCAAATTTAATGACAGTCGTACATATCCTTTTGCAATTACCTGTCTGAT
This sequence comes from Protopterus annectens, assembly GCF_019279795.1. NCBI lineage: Eukaryota > Metazoa > Chordata > Ceratodontiformes > Protopteridae > Protopterus > Protopterus annectens. Next base: position 319,511,460 of record NC_056729.1, read on the forward strand.
GGGATTAGGGTATCCTAGAACTCACTAAATTACTTAATGTTATGACCCATTAAAATGCATACTTTCTGACAAAAGCACAATTCTCTTTCTCTTTACTGAACATCCATCAGTGATGTGACTGATACACCCCCCCATACTAACCTTGGTGTGCAGCACAGAAAGTATCTCTGAATCTGGCCTTAACACACCACTTCACTATGAATGCCTAGAAATGTACTTGCACCTAACATAGGAGTGGCATTCCTAGAATAAAGTAAAGCAGCACAATTCATACTGCAAAAAAATGCTGAGTTGCTGAGCTGTGCTTCTCTGATGAAATTTAATTCACAGTCATGTCAGTGGCACAACAGGTAACACACTCATCTTGGTGCAGAAGGCTGTAGGTTCTATTCCCATATCAGGAAGATGGACTGGTGATACTGCAAGTGAAACATAAGGATGGTGATGCACTTCTGAGTGTGTCTGCCTTCAGATGAGATGTTAAACTGAGATCCCATTTACTTGAGTCAGTGGTAGCTCAGGTGGACATAAAAGATCTCATGTCACCTATTGAAAAGAGTATAGGAAGTTCCTCAATGCCCTGGTCAAATTTCCTCTAGTAGTATAAATATCATCCTGGGTCAACCCTATAAAGAGGGGGGTCTATATTAGGTCAGCGAGCGCTTATAAAAGTGAACAGTGATTAATCGACCCTATGTAAGCGAAAGCTTACAATTTCGAACTGTCAGAACAGTGATTTTATTCCTAGGGAAAAAAAATCGCTGTTCCAACAACAACCAAAACCAAAAAAAAAATACTTTAAACATTACATTAAGTGGGGGGCTTTGCCCCCAACACCCCCTCTACTTAAATATACCAACTTCGAGACCGCACTACAGTGCCGAAAATGGCAAAGTAACGAAGCGGCCAAGCGAATTCTTTCCCTGGGAAAGAATTCGCTTAGAAGCTACTTCGATATTTTGCCGTTTTTAGGCTTTTGAGTTCGACCAAGACGCATTCGAAAGAATGTGTCTTCGGTCTTCTAATAGGGAATCTAAAGAGGTCACTAGTCAAGTGGGACTAATTCAGTCAACAATGGATAAATAAAAAAAATAATAAATAAATAAATAAAAATACATTCACAGTAGTAATACAGCTAATTACTACTGAATTTGGGTGATTATGAATCACTCAGCTTTACAATTTAAACAACTGTTCTGCTGAGGACTCTACTAGCCTGCACAAGGAAGTAATAAAAGTTCTTACCAGACTACATACAACCACACACACCCTGTCAACCAGACACTTTTATACACTCGAGCGAGCAAGTGCGCACGCACACACACACACACACATGCACACACGCACACACATACACACACACGCACGCACACACAGCACATAGTGACACACACAAAGATCTGCACAAACAAAATCTGTATAATTTATCTACCCTTGCAGCTACCTGACATGGAAGGCTGAGAAGAGCAAGGATGCTACACATACACAGACATACCTGCACAGACACTCAGACACATACACACACATTAACAAACATGCACAGATCCAGTGCCAGCACACCCTACAGTTCTGATCTACTCATCCATACCATCTCACTCACACAAAAACACTAAGAGTTCAATCGGTATTCACTCTAACTGTTCCTCTACCCACAGACATACTTTCATATATGCAAGCACACACACACACACACACACACACACACACACACACACACACACACACAAAATCGACAAGCTAACAAAAGGTAGCTTCTCAGTATGACCCCACAAGAATGCATACGTACAATGCATCTAATAACTGCATGCACTTAACCATTTGTTCATTGCTCTGCACATACTTTGCAAGTATGGACATCTATAAATTGCCATATTACTCAAGTCACCTGTGCAAGGTAGTGCTCCAGGATATGCAAGAGTCTAATTTAAACAAACCACACCAATACCGCACTGCACATATAAAGCTGTAGATATTTCATATAAATCCATTTTTGTTATATTTTCTAAAAGTTATTTCTTCAGGATAAACCCAATTACATATAAAGATACTTAGGTTCATAGGTTCATAGGTTCATACTAGGCTATCTGCCCGAGGGCATTTATAAGCCTAGCCATCGTTTTGTGGCTTACGCCACCCCTTTAGTATGGGGAACTATACCCATTATTTTGCTGTGCCTCTGTCGAGCAGTGACACTGAGGTAATTCCTGGGGTATATCTGCGATCTCCCATCCATTGGTCAAGATTTCTCTTGAACAAGGCCAGCGAGGTGCTCTGCCTCACATGTACCGGGATTTTGTTCCACAGCATAGGGAGTCTTTGGGTGATGAATCTATCCCTCCAGCACGTCCTATTAATAGCCGTGTCGAGGTTTAAGTCTCCGCCCTTGTGGCTCTGATGGATCTAGATTTTTGAGGTGAAGCATATTCATCAAATCTGGGTTTGACATGGCCTTGTATGTTAGGCAAAGGTCACCTCTGAGCAAGCGGTGGCGACTGAATAGAGCTGGAGTTCTTTCAGTCGGGCAGCATAGGACAGATTTTGAGACCCTTTATCCTTTTGGTGAGGAACTTTTGTGGCCTCTCCAGCTGCTGCAAGTGTCGGGTCAGATACATTCGAATGGGGCATTGTACTCAATCATTGGTCTGATGAGTGATGAGTAAAGGGAGACTATGACCTCCCTTGATCTAGATGAGAATCCCTTCATGATAAGGTGGGCAATGTAGAAGGACTTCCTAACTACTTTAGCTACATGGGTGTCGAATGACAGACTACTATCAACCTGGGTCCCCAGGTCCCTGATAACTTCTTCTGTGCTCAGTGGATTGCCACCTATTTGGTAGCTAGGGGTAACCTTGTTTTTCCCGAAGGGTATGACTATGCATTTTTGGCATTTAACTTTAGGCCGTGGCTCTGGCACCAGTTATCCGTTTCTGTGAGACCCTTCTGAAGGATATCTGTGTCAGATGTGTTTTCTACTATGGCGCCCAGTTTGCAGTCATCTGCAAACTTTGTCAGCCATAACCCTCCTGTGTTTGCTTGTACTTGGAAAAGTAGATGCCAAACAAGAGTGAGCCCAGGACTGAGCCCTGTGGGACACCACTTGTGACAGGCTTTGAGTCTGACATGGCGCCAGCAACTCTGACCCTGTGGGTTCTGTCACTCAGCCAGTTTGCAACCCATCTTGTGATGTATGGGTTAACATTTAAGCTGATGAGTTTTCAATGATACCCGAGTGGGGTATTGTATCGAAGGCCTTAGCCAGATTGAGGTAGGCTGTATGGACTGCCTTTCCCTCATCAATGGCTTTGGTGACTGTTTCAAAAAGTCAACCAAGTTTAAAAGGCATGATCTGCCTTTGACAAAGCCAAACTGGGTTGGATCCAAAGTCTGCAAATTCCCTATGTCTTTATTTATGAGGTCCATTATGATCCTCTCCATGGCTTTGCAGATAAGGCTTGTCAAGCTAATGGGCGGTAATTTCCAGGGTCTGTGGAGGCACCGCCTTTGTGAAGTGGGACCACAGTTGCAGTGCGCCACTCCTGGAGTGCGTATCCAGAGGTAAGACTTTGATTAAACAGCTGTCCTAGCTGTGGGTTTAATTCCTCATTGAGTTCGTGGAGCACACAGCCGGGGACACCATCGGGTCCCATGGATGCTGTGTTTTTGCTTTGGAGAGAGCAGTTCTCACTTGGGCGCTGGAGATGTTTGGGGGCTGCACTCATTTGGTATAGATATCTCTCCTTTTGGGGAGGGGAGAAGTTTGCACTGAACCTGTCAGCCAGTATGTTGGCAATGTCTGTAGGATCAGTAATCTTCACATCATTTTGAACTAGTTCTGAGCATATCTGGGAGTTTCCTCCTAGGTTTCTAACATAGCTAAAGAAGGCCTTATGATTGTCTTTTGAGTCTTTAGCTATTTTTCTCTCGAAATTTGCTTTGGATGATTTTATGAGAGCTCTTAGTTTTTTACTTATAGTGATCAAGGGTGTCTTACCTTTTAAGGATTTTGCTCTATCCTGTAGTAGCTTCCTCCTTTTGTTGTAGAGTTTGTTTATGGCTGGGGTCCACCAGACTGGACGCTTGCCTTTGGTACAAAGAGTCTTTGTTTTGCTTGGGATTGCCTTATCCATGCAGTCCTGCAGGTGCTGGTAGAAGGCGTTTGTAAGTGATTCAGCGGCTTGAGTATTGTTTTCCGCGGCTCGGGGCCTGAAAGGAGACCACACTAGTCTTTAGAAGTGTGAAGTCGGCTTTTGAGAAGTTCTTTACTGTGGTCTTTTTTATTTCAGGTGGGGGTGGGATGAGGACCTCCAGCGAGATTAGTTTGTGATCTGATCTCACCAGTGAGGGGTATACTTCGGTGTTGAACATTGTGCTCCCATGTTCGTGATGATGAGATCAAGTATGTTATCTCCTCTTGTGGGGATGGTGACTAGTTGTTCCATGGCATTTGAGTTTATGAATTCCAGGAACTTTTGGGCTAGGGTGTTTGGGCTTGAGTAGTGTTCCCAGTCTATATTAGGGTAATTGAAGTCACCTAGTATGATGGTGTTTGGTGATACATTTATCCCCTCTAGTGTTTTCAGGAAGGCCATGTGAATTTCCTGAGTTTGTGAGGGTGGCCTGTAACATGCTACAATTTGCAGAGCAGTCTTGCCTATGGTTAATTGCACCTGGATGGTCTCCGATGCATCGTGCGTTGCCACCAGTCTTGAGGTGTGGGTGTCCTTGATGAATATGGATACCCCCCCCCTCTTTCTTGGTATTGTCCGGATTTTGGGGCCGGAACGCATGATATGAGGTAAAACCTGATAGCGCTGGGGTGCTCTCAGGAGCCTTGAACCAGGTTTCTGTCACAGCACAGACATCGATGTTCTCCATACTGAGAAGGGCCTTGAGTGCGTGCATTTTGAGATTTAGACTTCTGGCATTGAGCAGCATTACCCTTAGTTTTTTCCTTTTTGTGTTCTAGGGTGGTAGGTTTAGAATTTGAGCCTTGCCTAAAAAGGCACTATGGGGGTGGCAAGAGCCTTTGCCAATATCCGGAATCCCAGGGGTGACAGATGCAAGCCGTCCCTTGCGAAGCAGCGTGGCTTGTCCAGCATGTCATCCCAGGCAGACAGATACTGGATCCCCTTTGAATGACACCAGTGTTTAAGCCAATTGTTAAAGCTGATCATCTTATCTCTGTATTGTGGCATCATTCTTGGTGAAGGTAGGATACTGCTCAAGGTCAGGGTCATACCTGCCTGGGCTACATAATCAGAGAGCTCCTTAATGTCTCTTTTCATGTAGTCCAAGGAGGTACATCTCAGGTCGTTTACACCAGCGTGGACAATGACTGAGTCATATTTGTACCTGCTGTTGAGAGACCTGAGTGCTTGCGTTATGTGGCGGATTCTAGCGCCCGACAGGCAGCTTACTGTGACCTTCTCCTTACTCAGTCTGGTGAGCGGGACATCAGTGTGTCTGACTATGGAGTCACCAATGACTAGTGTGTCTGGCATTGTGTTTGGCCTTAAGGGCTGTGACTGTTTGACACTCTGACTGTGAGGTCTATGTGTTGCGGGTGTTGTGTTCTGAGGTGGTGGTGGTTTGGGTGTCTGCTTTGGTGGCCTCTGCTGCTTTGGTAGATTTTTGATCAGAGCCTCCGAGAATGTCTTTGTGTGTTTATGTGTATGATTTGAGGTTGTAATGGTACTATGTGAGACTGGGTCTATAGTGTGTGTGGTAACCTTCTCCTCCTGACTGGTCTTGCCAGTCCTATGTTGAGAGAGCTCAGCCTCCAGTTTGGCCGTATAGTTGCATCTCTCGCATGTATTTGTGTTTTGTGGGAGGAGGAGAGGGTTGTCTGTGTACATGAGGCAATTGAAACATTGCCTCAATATTCCCAGGTTCACCAGCTGAGCAGGAGAGGACACTAGCAACTGATCCTCGACATGCTAGAAGGGTAGACGAAAAACTTTAAAAAGATTCCGGGGACGTGGGTGACCGAGAAATGGGGGTTGCCTTTTTGGGTACTATCTATGACAAGAGTGCCGTATCAAGGTAATAAGTACTGTAGGAGCAAGTGCTAGGTTTAATAGATAGAGAATAGTCTACTTGGAGTCAAGTAGAGATGATCTTTTAGTTATAGGATACGCTGATTTGATCAGTAGTATAGTTCGAGGAAGGTAGTTTTAAGGGAAAATTTGAAGAGTGGACTTTAGGTAGCCGAATAGTTTAAACCTGCTTAACCGTCACTGCCCTAGTGTGCAACAGTGGCAGCTCCGCTAAATCGCTTAAATCGCTTAGCGTTTAGCCCGTTTTATACCAGGGGCTGGAAAAGCTAGAAACTGGCCCAAACCGACCAATAAACTACTAGTTACTGGCTGAAACCTCACAAAACTGGACAAAAGGCAGCTCAATGCTTCCCACTCCCACTGGTAAGCAAGGTAGCTTCCCTTGCCCCAAATAAGGCAAGGAAACAGTACACAGGAACTACAACCAAAGCCCAGGAATCAGCAACTCTGAAACTGGACTAAACTAGTAAAGCAGGAAAAACAAGAGATATTTCTTCTTTTTTTTTTTTTTCACAAAACAGGCAGAAACAGGTACAGCAAACACTTATAAATGCTATGAATCAGCTGCTACAGCTTACACAGAAGAATTTGCTACAAATACAGTCAAATAGTAACAAACAAGGATTCCAAGTGCAATATTAAGTTAAATGCAGTATAAACAGCTTCAATGTAACAGAAAGGCAGGCGAAATACAGTTGCTAGGTATTCAGATGTGGAAAGCAACAAACAATATACTTAGTATCAAGAAAAGTCGCTTATTCAGCTCTCTGCAGCCTGGATTACTCTGCTGGCCCACGTGGAGTCTGTGCTGAGTAGGTACAAGCTGAAAGTTTTATACCAGGGGCTGGAAAAGCTAGAAACTGGCCCAAAACGACCAATAAACTACTAGTTACTGGCTGAAACCTCACAAAACTGGACAAAAGGCAGCTCAATGCTTCCCACTCCCACTGGTAAGCAAGGTAGCTTCCCTTCCCCCAAATAAGGCAAGGAAACAGTACACAGGAACTACAACCAAAGCCCAGGAATCAGCAACTCTGAAACTGGACTAAACTAGTAAAGCAGGAAAAACAAGAGATATTTTTTTATTTTTTTTTCTTTTTTTTTCACAAAACAGGCAGAAACAGGTACAGCAAACACTTATAAATGTTATGAATCAGCTACTACAGCTTACACAGAAGAATTTGCTACAAATTTGCTACTACCAAAAACAAGTCTACTGTGTAACATGAAAAACATGACTCTATTAATAAACTAGAACAGCTGTAATATGTTAATGGCAGAAGCCAACAGATAATTAAAAAAAACACCCAGTTTAGTGCTTTTATCGTAAAAGGCTTCTGCAGAACTGCAGATGCCTTTTTTCCCAGGTAGCTATAAAATACCTTCACATAAATTTATTAAAATGTGTACATAAGTGTGTGTGTGTGTGTGTGTGTGTGTGTGTGTGTGTGTGTGTGTGTGTGTGTGTGTGTGTGTGTTTTATGGCTCAAATACAAGAGACTGGGGGAAGTCCTTTGAATGTAAACTGCCTAAGCCTGATTATAAACAGTCTCCCTTAAACAAACCTAAACATATTCCTTATTGCAGGGGGGCATCTTCCTGCAATCCCATATGTACACAATTCTGCTCCCTCACCCTCTTAAATGTGCAAACCCCACACTTGCAGAACTGCAGGAAAGGAGAAACACTCTTAACGGTGCAAATACAGTACTCTCTCACAGGTGTGTGTGTGTGTGTGTGTGTGTGTGTGTGTGTGTGTGTGTGTGTGTGGTGTGTGTGTCTATACACCACATACATACATATTTTCCTTTGTTTTATGTACTTACTACTTGGTGGTAATCAGTTAAAAAGCAACAGACAAACACTGAATTTGTTCTGTCACTCTATACAAAGAATAAACAGAATGTGAAATTGCGTGCCTGCCATAAGTGGGATGACTTTAAGTCCAATCCCCACATTCTTCAGACTCCAGTTGTGAATGGGGGAATATATATTAAGTGCAAGGTTACAGTATATCTCAGAGTACTCACACCTATTCTTGAGATACAATAATCTCATAGTTAGTACAAGTAATTGCAAGGTGTCCCCCATATCAGGGGGCACAGAGGGCTTGCCCAGATGCAAACATGCTTTAATATTTTTGAAGCTAATTTCAGAATTCATTGTTTTTTGAGATGGAATTGCAGTTTGTTTTTCACAGTAGAGGGGAATTCAAGTATATTCTTTGCACTAAAAAAACAGCTTGTTTAATCAGCTTTCTACACAACAAATCCACAGTCAACAAAAAGGGAAAAGGACAGTCAGTAAAGATAGCTACAAGGATCTGGTCTTTAATATCAAGGGCAAACTCTGATATCCATTTGCATCAAGTTTTCCAACTGCAAATCCATACAGAAACAGGTATTCCCAGTTTTATTTTATATCCCCCAACACAGCATTGTAGGATTTGTGTCCCACAACCCCAAATAACCCTTCAGGGCTGACACTACCACTGAAGAACAGTGGCAAGCTCCATTAAACAGGACCTATACCTACAAAGCCATACCCAAATGCTCACAATGAGCAGTTTGAAATTCAGTGATCTTACTAAACCAGTGGACTATCCACTAGCTGTTCTTGTAACTTTACTCCTGCATATGTTGCTCTTCTGCTTTTAACATTTGAAATCAAATATATATGCATTAAATGTATGCCATTCTATTCTGCAATTTGTTCTTTTGAACTTTCAAGGGTTTGTTTCCTTTTTCCTTGTTCATGACCTTTACTTGACTCTGCCATTTGCATCTGTGCACTTATCATAATGGATCTGCCCTGACCTCTTTTGTTGTGACAATGGAAGCCACCACGAGGTAACCATGCTGTATCTTGTTAAGAAATTATTTCTTGCCCTGACATGTAATGTACTTTTAAGTATTGCTTGTGTTGAGTGCCTCAATGCTCATGATATATGCAAACCAGCTGTTACTCCTTCCCTTGCCTCCATCATTTCACTCCTCAAGATGCAAGTATACATAAATTGAGCACCTACTCCCATTTTATTTGGTCTGGTTGAAGGGTGTAACATATTTCAACACCTCAGACTATGTCTTCCTTCCTGATTAGTAACATAATGGAGAGTATGCATGTTTCCTTCTAGGCTCCTAGCATATCTTTATGACTGCTTACTGTTGCAGTAATCTTTACATCTGGGAGAGTGCCAAAGCTCAAGAAGAAACTTGGTAGGAGGAAGAACCAACACAGCCCTCCAGGAAGCCATGAAGGATGGCCCTAGTAAAACTAGCTCTAGCTCTGAAGATTCCATCCATCTTGTAGTTCTTGGTAAAAGTATGCACAAAAGTCTAGGTAGCTGTTTCAAGAATAGAGTTAGCACCCAAACCTTGAAAAAACTACCAGACGCACCCACAGCTCTAGTAGAATGAGCCTTTACAGACTAGGGAAGGCTCTTACCATGAAAAGAATAACAAAAAGAAGTAACTTTTGAAATCCAAGAAGAAACAGTCTGCTTGGATACAGTTAATTCCAAGGATCTGGGATGAAAGGAAACAAAGAGATGATCAGATATTTCCTAATATATCCTTCCCAAAGTCTGACTCTGCTTTCTGGCCTATTTCAGCCTTCTCCCTATATTACTGGCCCCTCTTTAGTTCTCTTCTCTATTTGTGCAAGCACTATTTTTCTTTTTATCTCCATTTTACCTACCCTGCATCTTGCTTGTTGTTGCTTAGAGACTTTATACTGCTGCTGGCCGCTAGATGGCAGCCTTTACCTATTATTTACTCTCTCATTTGTTACAGCATCTTTCCTACTCTCACTAGTGCTGATTTTTCAATATATCTCCTGCTTCCCTACTCACTTCAACTGCTCTCTGCATTTTCTGTTGTTTCTTCTACTCCCTATGTGCTTTCTCCACCCTATGCATATTCCCTGCATTTTCTGATTGTTCCTATCCCCACTCTTAGATTTGGCTCTTCCTGCTCCGTTCGCCCTTCCGGCTCACTTCACTCCCCTACCCTGCCCCCAATTCCCACCCGCCCCCAGGGGTTGTAAACTTATACTAATACACCACACCCTTCCTCCTACCACAGCCAATCAATAGTTCTCCCACCTCCTGCCTATTAAACCACACCCCTCTATTTATTTCCCATAAACCTTCCCCTCCACTTCAAGTACCATCACCTTTGACACTTACTGTGCCTTACTACCTTACCTACACCTTTAAATATCTACTAAATTATTTTATCATGCCTTCATCTACTACCACAGCTCAATTCAAGCTGTTACTTATCACTACTCTTCTATCTTCTTTAGCCACTACCTACATCTTAACATCCTTTGAACATTCTCTACACCTTAAACCTCACTACACTCTCAAACAAATCACACTAATACTAAACACCAACTTCACTCACATAAACATAATCTCTGTTCCTAGCTACCTAACAGCAAAATACCACAGACTGTCCCACATCAAGTACAATAGTCCACAAACTAGGAAAGCTCTATACCTTATCTGCAATTTTTATAATCCTTGGTTTAGACAAAAAAACAATTAATTACTAGATGGCGACATCCACCCAAATCCTGGACCAGCCAATACAGTTATAACTAATCACCCTGGCCCCTGGCCCCCTATCTTTCCTGCAAATTCCAAACTCACAAACTCATTATATATTGCACATCTCAATATACGTAGTAATAACAACAAACTTACTCAACTCCATGCTCTACTGCATGAGCAATCCTTTGACATACTTTGCCTTTCAGAGACATGGCTAAAACCCTATACTCAGGACATTGAAATTACCCCACCAGGATATAATATAATAAGGTTAGACTGCAGAAATAAGAAGGGTGGGGGAATAGCTATCCTCTTTAAAAACAGCCTACAAGTTACCTCCCTAGAGTATAAACCAACCCCTGAGAGCAATGCTGAAATCCTAGCTTCCAAACTTCAGTTAAACTCTACTAAATCCATTTACATCATATGTATCTACTTACCCCCTGGTAATAATATCAGTATACTTGAGGATATCCTCAGCTCCCTATCACCACACTTCCCACAAGAAACTGTAATACTAGGAGATTTCAATATTGACTGGAAGTGCATCAGTAATGAAAATTCTACTTCTCTCATCAACCCCCAGGGTTTCTCTCAACTAAGTTCCTCCCCAACTAGAATTAACAAACCAAGTAAAAAGGAAAGCATCTTAGATTGGATTCTTATAAATAAACAACACCTTAATTATAAGGTAGGACTTCTCCCAGATAATATTAGGGACCACTCATTAACATACTTAATCAGGCAAAAAACCCATTTTACCCATAAAGCCACATATAAAACAATAAGGTCAATTAAACACTTTAACCCTGAACTATTCCAAAATGAACTAGGTGCATGCAATTGGTCCCCCTTAAAAAGCCTCCCACTTGAAGAGGCTGTTGAATACTTTAACACTAAATTCTTAACCATCCTTGACCAGCATGCTCCAAAATGAACTCTAAGAATTAGGTCTAAGCCAGCCCCTTGGCTCTCCACAGCCACTAGACAGAAAATGTTACTCAGAAACAAAGCCTGGAACACATGGAAAACCACCAAAAATTACTCAGATCATCTGACATTTAGACAGCTCAGAAATGTCACAAAAAAAGCTTTGATCTCCGACAAAAAAAAACATTTTTATACAGAAATGCAACAAAAACACCAGAATAATCCACAAAAGTTCTGGGCAGGAATCAATAGATTGCTTCACCCAGGTCAATCCACAACACCAACCCCACTAGGTAGTACACAGGAAAACCCCAAGCAAGCTGCAAATGCCTTTAACACCTTCTTTACAGAAGCCATTCAATCTCTAGCAAACCAACTATCTCCTGATAGCTCTACCCTTCCTACCGCCTATACTAGCTCTCCCCCTACATTTCAAATGCAACCCATCCCAACACACTACATTTGCAAACTCTTACTTAAACTAAAACCTTGCACTACATCAGCTGACCAACTATCTGCAGAAAGCAGCTAAAGCAACAGCCCATCCTACAGTCATCCTTATCAACAGAACCATTAGTGAGGGAACAATACCAGTAATCTGGAAAATCTCTCACATTATCCCCCTTCACAAAGGTGGGAGCTCTAATGAACACTCTATCGACCAATAGCCCTACTTTCCCCCTTAGCAAAAATTATGGAAAAATGCATGCATAATCAACTTCTCTACCATCTAACTAAAAACAACCTGCTTGCTGAGTGCCAACATGGCTTTAGGCCATTCCACAGTACTACAACCACCCTCCTATCCTTCTCTATCACCATCAACAAAAATAAAAATAGCAATATTCTTACCTCTGCTCTATTTATTGATTTTTCAAAAGCTTTTGATATGGTTAATCACCAATTGCTCCTAAATATTCTCAAATCTCTTTCTCTTGACACTCAAGCTATAAAATGGTTCAGTTCCTACCTCTACAATAGGCAGCAAGCAGTGCTCTGGGAGAATCACCTATCTTCTCATCTGCCTGTTACACTAGGTGTACCTCAGGGCTCTATTTTAGGCCCTCTTTTTCTCAATTTTCATCACTGATTTACAATTAGCAATCCCTCAGGCTACCTGTATACAATATGCAGATGACTCAACAATAATATGCTCAGCCAATTCCTCCTCTGAACTACAATTAAAACACAAACATTATTTAGCAAAGTAGAAATATGGTTTCTGCAACAATGCCTCCTCTTGAACCCCCAAAAAAACTAAGCTCCTACTTTTCACTCCTACCCACAAGTCCACACAAATAGATTTCACACTTACATCTAACAATGGCACACTCATAACACCTGACGTAACTACCAAACTCTTAGGCGTTACTATTGACAACCACCTCAATTTTGATACACAAATAAACAATACAGTAAAAACAGTCAACAAAAAAATGGGTTCCCTCTACAGGATTAGACCTTTCCTTACTCCACCTGCCAGATCCACTATTGCCCACTCTCACCTAATATCTACACTTCTCTATGCTTCTCCTATCTATACTAACATGTCGAAGAATAATCTAAAACTTGCCAAAACCTACAACATCATTGCCAGATTTGCCAATGGAAATCCCTTCCGAACCCATCACTGTCAGAATCTACAACAACTAGGTTGGATGGAACTCCAGAATCAGCTTATGTTTAACCAACTTACTATTATCCACAAGACCCTGTACCAGACTCATAATACTCCAACACTATCTTCCCTAGTCAGTCCCTACAAAAACCTGAACACCTTATGCTCCTCTGATAAACTACTAATTAGTATAAGCAAATCCAAAAATCTGGTTGGTGACTCTCTCTTTTCAAATACAGATGGAAGGCACTGGAACCTTCTTCCTATTGAACTAACATCACTTTCCTCCCTTACTATCTTCAAACAAAAGCTCAAAATCTATCTTAAATCACACTGGCTCTGTCCTTCTTGTAACCCTGACTAACCTTTACTGTAACTGCTATGCATTCTCTTTTCTTCTTCTCCCATTCTACCTCTCACTCCTTGTTACTTATTTTCTGAAGAAATCAGAATGTAAGCTAAGCAATCAAGTTAAATGATTATTCTTTTGAAGAGTTTTTAACCATATACTATCTTAAATCACTTTAACTTGCTCTGTAAATTGAAATGATCTGAAAGAATGTGCTAACAGTGAAGTGATCAATATTATCTGTAACATTCTGTTCAATATTACATTTATGTTGTATATTAGATATATATATATATATATATATATATATATATATATATATATTTATTTATGTCTTTCTGTTTGGAGGTTTTCTCCCTGGGCCTCTACTGAAAAAGGATATGTATCCAGTTAGACTAGCCCGGTTAACAAATGTAAAATAAAATAAATAAAATAAAATAGTCTTAGTCTTAATAAAATCTTAGTTGTCTACGTACATCCAGTGAATGCAGCACCCCCTCATTGGCAGACTGCGGAGAGGGGAGAACAAGTAAGCAAAAGAATAGACTGATTTGAGTAACCACCTTGGGCATAAAAGATGGATTAGTACACAAGGACACCCTGTCCTTATGAAACACTAAAAAAGAGGACAAGCTACAATGGCTTGAAGTTCAGACACCCATCTGGCAGAAGTAAGGGCCAACAAAAGAACAGTCTTCCAAGAGCAATGCTGCCAGGAAGTTGAAGCTGCAGTCTCAAAATGTGCCTGAGTCAATTTCTCCAAAACAAAATTAAGCTCCCAGGTTGGAGGAACAGGCTTCCTGGGAGGCCTAATATAAAGGACGCCTTTAAGGAATTGCTTAGCTTCAAACCTAGTAGCTAAAGGAGGAGATAAAGGCAGACAAGCACAGATGGCTGATAAGTGAGCCACAACAGAAGAATAAGCCAACTCAGCACTGACCAATTCACACAAATAAGAGAGAACCAAAGGAACATCCACAGAAGGTGGATCTACGTTATGAGAAAGACACCAATCTGAAAACCTTTTCCATTTGTATAAGTAGAATTTCCTAGTACTGGTTTTCCTGGCCTCCTGCAGACCCTAAGCATGTCCTCAGACAAAAGGTGTCTATGTGAAATCAAAATCCTATCACCCACAGTGTCAGTTGAAGAGTGGACAGGTGGAGATGGATGAGAGATCCCTTGTCTTGTGTTAGTAGGCCCACCTGTGAGGTAACCTGTGATGATTGCCCCTGGCTAAATGCAAAAGAAAAAGAAGCCAATGCTGTCTCGGCTAAAAGGGACTCACCAACAAGCTTTTGGGGGCATCCTGTTGAATTTTGAATAGGACTTTTGGAATGAGGGGAAGGGGAGGTAAAGCAAAAAAGAAACATCCCCTCCCAATAAAAAGAGAGGGCGTCCACCTTTCATACAAGAGGACCTGGGACTCTGGAACAAAATAGAGGAAGTTGTTTGTTCAGAGGGGAGGCAAAAAGATATACTTGAGAAGTACCCCACTGGTGGACAATGTTCAGAAACATATCCATGTGAAGCATCCATTCACTGGTTTGAGGTAAGGACCTGCCTCAGAGTGTCTGTCACAATATTTTGACCCAAGGGAATGGAAACTCCCTGAAGAGTCACTTGATACTGGACAGCAAGATCCCTTGCCAGGAGTGCCAACTGGCAAAGACGATAAGATCCTGTCCCCCCATTTGTTTGTATACCACATCACTGTGGTGCTGTCTGTACACACTTTGAGCAGTCCCAGGGAGAAAACAGGATGAAAAGCCTGAATATCCAGCAGAAGGGCTCTCATCTCTTTGACACTAATGTGCTCCTTCTGTTGAAGAGGAGGCCAGGACCCCTGCACCTTTAGGGGAGCCAAAAGCTGCTCCCCATCCATGTCTGAAGCATCTGTGAACAGCTCCCATGAGGGAAGAGGGGATGAAAAGTGAGCCATGGATTTAAGGACAACTGCTGGATCCACCAGTGAAGCTCCTTTTTGAGACAAGGTAGAAGAGGAACTACAAATTCTAGAGGATGTGCACGTTGAAGCCAAACTTGACTTCAGAAACCACTGAAACTTCCTCATGTGGAGTTTGGCCAGAGGGACCATAGGAATGGTGGATGCCATGAATCCCAGAGCCCTCTGAAACTATCTGGCTTTAACAGAGGTCAGAGGAAGAAGAGTTTGAAAGAAGGAAATGAGAGTTAAGGCCTTGGTAGGAGGCAGGGATGGCAGCATAGGCACAATCTGAATCCTGTAACCCAGAAAAACATGATCCTGAGAAGGAGTCATAGAAGACATTGTGTAGTTTACTGTGAACCCCAGGCTCTAAAGAAGGGAAATGGCAAAATGAAGATTTTGCAACAGGATCTCTGGAGAGGAGGCCTGAAACAGGTCATCATCCAAGTAAGGCAATACTTGGATTCCCTAAAGCCTGAAAGCAATCACAGAAGCGAGGCATTTGGTGGATACTCTTGAGAAAGTAGAAAGGTCAAAGCAGAGAACCGAAAATGCCACGAAGCAACAGAGAAATGCAAAATCTTCCTGAAAAGAGGATGGACTGGAATATGGAGATAAGCATCCTTGACATCCAGAGGCAACATATAAGCTTGACTAAGCAAAATAGGGAACACAGTCTGAAGGGACAACATTTGAAAAGTGGGTACCTTAAGAAAAGTGTTTAGATTAGACAGGTTTAGAAGTGGTCTCCAAGTACCCTCTTTTCTGGGTACTAGAAACATCCTGGAGTAAATCTCCCTCCCTCTTTGGGACACAGGCACCTCTTGAATAGTACCCAGAGTCAAAAGATCTCGAAGCACCTCTGGGTAAAAGGGGAGTTGTTCCCAGGGAGGATGAGGAATGCACATAAGAGGGGGAAGGAATTTCTACACCATGAAATGCTCCCTGGCGAATAATGGACAGAACCTAGGAATCTTGAGTAATCTGCAGCCAAACAGGAAGAAAGTGAGAGGTGAAGAGAAAGAGGAATGTGGTAGGGAAGAAAGGAATAGTCAGACAGCACCTGGTTTATCTGGAAAGGAAGAATTCTAAGTCCTTGAAGTCTAAGTAGCCTTAGCAGGACAGTACACTTGCCACCCTTTTTGCCCTTAGAAGGAGTTGGGTGAGATTGCCTGTGAACAAAGGTTGACTTATTGGGGTACTCTCTCTGAAATTTAGGAAAAACAGAAACAAACACAAATATGAATTCCTGCAAAGCCTCCTGCTTATCCTGAATGGTCTTAAATCAGCAACAGCATCCCCAAACATGTTTATTATCAACTTAGCCTTGATATAATCAGGCAATGGTTGAAGCTGAAGCCAAGAATATCTCCTCATCACTGACCCATATGCAGCAGCCTTAGAAGAAGCATCTGCTGCATCATAACTACACTTGATAGAATGACAAACTACCTGTCAGGAAGTCCCTAACAGGGGAAAGAGCTGAAGTTTTACCCTTAGAGTTTGGAAGTTCAAGAATAACCTCACAAGCCTGAGAAAGGACATCAAACAGGTACCTGGACATATGGATCTGATAATTAACAGCCCTAAACGCCAAGGCAGTCGAGGTGTAAACCTTCTTACCTAGCCTTTCCATGGTTCTGCATTCTTTATCAGAGGGCAATAACTTGGGCAAAAGAAGCAACAGAGAGGGCTTGTCAGAGGCTAAAGACACCACTGAGGAGTCAGCAGCAGGACACTTGTATAAAAAGTTAAAGTCCTCAGGCACCCTATAAAACAGGTTTCTTGGGAGCAGGCGGCTGAGAATCAGGAGTTTTAGAGGCATTGGAAAATGCATCCAATAAAGCAGACAAAACAGGAGAAATAGCAGAAGGTTTAGGATGTTCCATCTGTAGCAACTCATAGTACCTCTTATGGATCTCAGAGACCTGAGCACAATCCAATTTTAAAAAACTCTGCATCATTCTGGAGACTGTCTGCAAAAGAAATCTCTTCAGAGTGAGTATCAGGACAGGCAGATTCCTCTTCCTCTGACCGATGGTCCAAAGGAGAAGGAATGTGAGAAGTGTAAGCAAGGGATTCCTGATCAGACTCCAACTCCTCCTCAGAGGAATCCTGTTCCCTGAGTCTTTTAAGTGGAGTACAGGACCAAGGTGGGTCTGGAACAGAAACACTCTGAGGAGATTTCAATGCCATCAAAGCAATAAACAAGCCATGAGTGAAGGCCTGCCACTCACTCTGAGGATCCTTAGGGGCATGAGAAACATGCTTAGTTTTTTGTTTTTTCTTTAATGGGACATCTGCCTTACAAAACTTGGAAGGCCCTGACCCAGCAGGGCATTCAATAACAGTAGTAGGAACTTCATCTCTGACTAAAATCTGAGGAACACCCCTGGCCCCTCGGAAATGATCAACCATGGTTCCCCTGAATGTCAAAATGGACATCTGCAAAGCTGCCTCGGACATGCTTAAAGCCAGACACTTGATGGCCTCCAATCTGGCAGAGGAATCTTACAACAAAGCCGGGCGAACCTCTGGGCATTCACTCACCTCTGTAGAAACATCCGGCGGAGGCTGGACAGCTGAAAATTCTGGCCTAGGTTTCTTAGCCTTTTTCTTCCCTGATGGCTGTCCCTCAGGGCAGGAAGTTACCTCTACAGTATCTTTCATGAGAAGTTTACATTGCTGCTTCTCAAGATACAGCAACAAAGAAGAAAGTCTACTATGCAAAGTGTTAGGTAAAAAGGCCTGACAGACAGAACAGGACATATGGTTGTGCATGGTGCCAAGACAAAACAAACACTGTTTACAGTGGTCCTTATGGGGAATCTGTCTCCCACACTGGTGTTTACTCTTCTTGGATAACAGAAACCTCACACGCAACAAAAAGACAAGAAAGAAAGAAACCCCAATGGGGGCACTTATCTCCAACGACTCTTAGGAGTTCAGACCAATGATCAAGAGATGGCATTCGGACTGGGGGCAAAGAAGTTCTGAGAATGGTACATCCAGATGTCACCTTTATGGCCTACGCTACATGAGGAGCATATGTGTGAACTACATGTTAAAGCAACATAATACTTTGGTATACTGTCCGGATGCTGGGCTGCCCTAGGCAGGGAATCCCAAATGTAAAGAATACTGCAACAGTGATATGGAAGGACAGTGAGAGTTACTCAGTTCTTCATCTGGCATCAATTCTGTGATAAGCTCAATGGCTGTTGTCAGCACCTGTGAAGAGCCTCTGGATTGGACTTGGTATGAGTTTTAGCTGACTGACTAATCTGAACTGGTTTCTTTGATTTCAAGCATGCAACCTGTCATCTGTGGTCTGAATCCATGCCCAGACTGAGTGGTCCTGTCTAGATGTGCTTGGACCAGTGATTTTGCAGACAATTTCCACTTTTTTTGGTTTCTAAGGTTTCCTATCTGTTTTAACAGAAGCTTTAATTAACCAATTTTAAAGAAGCATAATTTACGTGCTGACAATTTTATACGTAAATATCATTTGCACAGTTTCTCTTTATAGATAACGTTACTGAGAAAATCAGCTGTTTGCAGACTGAATCAATTTTCAAGGACTACAAGATCCATTCCAGTCTAATTTCTGCACAAGCCATGGTACTAAGAAAGCCCTTACACAGGTCCTGATGAGCTTCCTTCAGTGTGAATGCTTCCACACTGTTGATATGAAGGCTACTGTTCACTGAAGGTGAGCCTGAAATCAGTCCCCCAGCCACCTCTCCTCTGAGGGATACTGGCAGTATGTGCAACAGGTAAGGCACTCTTAACATCGTACATCAGCCTCAGTTAAGGTAAGGAAGTTAAAAAAAATAAGTACTAACCCCCCAAAACAAATGACTCCACCTATATAAAAACCCTAGGGCATTAAATGGACTCAGATAAAAAAATAACAATAACAATAAGAACAATAATAATAACAATACTAATAATAACAATAATAATAATAATAATAATAATAATAGCAACCAGCGAATTAGGAAACCACATTTCTGGTAAAACAAACCCAATCCTAAATAACTAAACTCTACACCCAGACATATTCTCTCTCTCTTTATATATGTGTGTGTGTGTGTGTGTGTGTATATATATATATATATATATATATATATATATATATATATATATATATATACATATATATATATATATATATATATATATATATATATATTACACATACACATATACAAATGCGCACACACACACATACTTTAAATAAACAAAACACCCAAATGTAGACAAAATAAATAAATCAGTAAAAAAATAAACATTAACACATCATCATGCACGCTCTGGAGCGTAACCTTGGAATTGCACAGTGTTTTTTGTAGCACCTAATACCTCTTGCTAATTATGTATTCTAACTCCAAGATCACACAATACTGGAGAAAAGGGCATATTCCCCAACCATGGTATTGTTGCAGTCTCACGCAATTGCTGATCATCTGTTTTTTGACCAAAGTGTATTGATAAAACAACAGAGGAACCAGACAGATGTCTCTTCTTCCTCTTTGTTAGTTGCTTTATATTTAGATCCATTAGCAAAGAAAATAAGGGACTCAGAAATGCAAGGATAAAGCTGTCAAGTTAATCAGGAAAAGTTGGCTTTACTTGCAGATGATATTATTATGTACCTGATAAAACCAGAAAAAGTACATCTTAGTATTATGGAACATTCTGAGACAGTTTCATGTCTTTTCAGGATATACAATTAATGAAGATAAAACAAAGGCTATAGCCATAAATCAAACACCCACATGCAAACTGGTTCAGCAATTCCCATATTTATAAGGACAAGGTAAGATGAAGTATTTAGTAATAGGTAATAAAAAGGCTTTTGTTATGGCAGCTAAGGATATGTGAGAAGAGACTAAACAAAAGATAATACAAAAACTGAGAAACTGGAAGCTCTGGTTATGGATATTTATAGTAAGAAACAAGCAGAAATACATTTTTTAGTCTCTTTAGTTTTATACACTGGTCACACAGATTTTTATCAACCAGAGGAGAAGTTGTGGACAGTAATAAAGAGATCAATGAATTTATCTGAGAGGAAGATGGCAAGAGTTAACTGTGATAAGTTGAGTCTTCCAATATAACAAAGTTGGTTTAGGATTACCTGAGTTGAAGGGACATTTCAGAGCTATACAATTAAGGCTCATATACATAAAACAATCCGAAGGTTATAATTCAAAATGGAAAGAGATGATGATAAAGCAGGGGAAAAGCTTAGGAAATAAAGAGAAAGTTGGATTTTAGATGCAGAGCCTCAAGGAAAGCATTAACAACCATACAGAATATTATACTCGTAAAGCAGCAGAAAGTATTGTAAGAATTAAGACAACATGACAATACAGAAAGGATATTTTGCCAATAGAGACGACTGCAAATACGAGTACAGAAAATAGACAAGAGGGGGATGGAATTTACTGGAGAAACTGGGAAATAAAACAAGGTACTGGGAGCAAATAACTAGAGAGGGAAAAGTCACAGAGTGGGGAGATTCCAAGAAAACATTTGGACTGCGGACTAAGTCTAGCCATGCAATCCAACCCAACCGTGTCCCTATGTATCCATGGGCATTTATTATGATGGGGTACGTTAGGTAGGAAGTTTCTACAGGTTATGTGGAGGGGAGGTGTTATTCTGGGCATTACTGTCTGCCTCTGTCTATCAAAAACATAGGGGCCAAACCTGGGATAAATGTCTAATTTACCATCCACTGGTTAAGGTTATACTTAAATAGGGTTAAGGGTGGACTCTGCTCCACATGGCTGGGTAGCATGTTACAGAACTTGGGGATCCTCTGAGACACACATCTATCCTGACAATGTCTTATTTATGTCACAAGCAAAATTTAAATACTTGGATCTAGTGGTTCTGATTCTTTTCATTTTGCAGATGTGCAAAAGGTATATCAGAGATGGATTCAAGGATGCCTTGTTCAGAGGTTTGCATACAAGTATTAGGCCGGCTGTCCTTGTGGATCATTTAAAGCCTAGCCAATTTCCCTACTAAAGGTGCGAATCAAACCCTGTATGCTATGTTTATGAGGTAAACACCTTAACCATCATACCAACCTCCCCTAACCCAGGCATAGATCACCTCTTAGTAACGTGTAGGAGACAGAGTACACAGGAGTACACAGATAGAACTTTAAGGTGATCTGTATAAGGCAATGTGTTTAAACTCAAGATTCTCCTGGTAAGGAATCTTTGTGGGAATTCCAAGTGTTACATATGTTTGGTCAGGTACATGTGAAGGGGGCATTATGCTCAATGATGGGTCCTGAATAAAGTGGTACTATGACTTCAAGTACGGAGGCACAGAACAATTTCTTACTACCCTGGGACATGCTGGTCAAAGGCCAGATTACTGTCTCGATATGTTCCCAGATCCCTGACTACCAGGTCAACACTTAGGGGTATTTTACTGATGGAGTAATTAGCCTCGATGGCAGTTTTCACAAAAGGCACTATAATGCTTTTCTTGGTATGGAGTTTTAGTCCATGTTTTTGGCATCAGTCATTTGTCTGTGTTAGACCCTTTTGTAAGATGTTTGTATTATGGGGGGAATCTGTTATAGCTCTCAATCTGCAGTTAACTGAGAATTTGGGGCAGCCAAAGAGTCTTGACATTAGTGTTTACCTCTGAGAAGTAGATGCCAAAAAGAAGTGCTCCCAGCACGGACCTCTGAGGTACCCCACTGGTGACAAGTCTCTTAGTGGAGGTGGTATCACCAATCCTGACATCCTGGGTCCTGTCTGTGAGCCAGCTGGCAATCCAGTGAGTTATGTATGGGTTTATGCCCAGTTTGGTGTGTTAGTCATCTATGCCCGAGTGGGGTACTGTACTGAATGTCTTAGCAAGGTCCAGGTAGGTGGTATGCACCATTTTCCCCTCATTCATGGCCTTGGTGACCTTTACAAATAAGTCCACCAGGTTTAGTAGGCATGGCCTTTCCTTAACAAAGTCAAATTGGGTTGGGTCCAGTGTTTGAGGGTTGCTTATGTCTTTGTTGATAATTTCCATGATCATTCATTCCACAGTTTTGTATATCAAACTAATCATACTAACAGGTCTGCAGTTTCTGGGGTCAGCTAATGATCCACCCTTGTGAAGTGGAATAATTATTGCAGTCCTCCATTCTTGTGGTTCAAGCCTGTTTTGAGGCAATGGCAGGTTTAGTAGGCATGGCCTTTCCTTAACAAAGCCAAATTGGGTTGGGTCCAGTGTTCATGGGTTACTTATGTCTTTGTTAATCATTTCCATGATCATGCATTCCACAGTTTTTGTATATCAAACTAGTCATACTAACAAGTCTATAGTTTCTGGGGTCTGCTGATGATCCACCCTTGTGAAGTGAAATAATCACTGCAGTCCTCCATTCTTGTGGTTCAAAGCCTGTTTTGAGGCAATGGCTGGAAAGTGACTCAAGTGGTCCTAACAGGTCATGTTTCAAGCTATTTAGGAGGCTTCCCGGGATACTGTTGAGGCATACTGAGGCTGTGTTTTTGGCCTTAGTGAGCACTGCCAGGACCTGCTCCTTGTTAATAGTTGTGGTCTTACGTTAGTAAGGATTTCATGGGATGAGGTGGGGGGGGGGGGTGAAGTCTGAGCTGAATTTGTCAGCCAACAAATTAGATATTTTGCTCTGCTCAGTGAAGATGGCAGCACTGACCACTAGTTCGGCACATTGGTGTGTGCTGTCTTTCAGGTTTCTGACATACGTTTAGAAAGCCTTGTGGTTGTCTTTAGCCACTGAAGCCATCTTGACCTCTTAACTGCCCTTGCTGCACTTAATTAGTCCTCTTAGTTTCCTGTTAAGTTTAATTATAGGTCCTATCATTATGGGAGTTGTTCTTCCTGATTTAAGCCATGATTTTTTCTTCTTGTTTTATACACCTTGTTTAGGTTAGGACTACAACAATGTGGTTTGTTTTTTGAGTATACTTTGGGCTTCCTTCTTGTAGGTACAGCAGCATCCATATAGTCATTTACATGGTTGTACAGGGTCTCTGTGACCATTTCTGCATAGGTTGCTGTGAACTCTGGGTTGGGACGGGCATTGAATTATGACAAACTATCGCTTAAAAGGATGTAGTCTGCTTTGTAATAGTTTCTAACTGTTACAGGGTTTGCTAGGGTTATCGAGTTGATTTTAATTTCAAAGGATACAGCTTTGTGGTCTGACCTCATCAGTGAAGATGTGACACTTGGGGGTGGTGCAGCACTTTCCTTTATTGATAAATACCAGGTCCAGTATATCTGAACATTTGGTGAGTGTGCACACTATCTGGTCAAAGGTATTTGTGTTAATAAAGTCCATGAATCTTTGTGCCTGTTAGTATGAGGCAGTGTATGTTTCCCAGTCTATAGACAGATAGATAAAGTCTCCCATGAATAGGGTATTTGGCTAATAATGGGGGTGACTTATAGCTTGATGGGATACAGTATCGGACTTTGTCTATGGTGATTTGCAAGTGGATAAATTCCAGAGCATCTTTCTGTTTGACCAACTTAGAGTTACTCTTTTTGTTAACAGACATTGAGACTCCTCAACCTTTTTTCTCTGTCACTGCAGCAGATGGTTTAAATGTTTGGAAGGCACCGAAGCCTTGCACTGCTGGAAGACATTCTGCGGATTTAAACTATGTCTTGGTAACATCACAGATGTCTATATTCTACAGAGTGAGGACAGTTTGTAGGACGTGAAGTTTCTTGTTTAAGCACCTAGCATTGAGCAGTAAACACCTTTAGATTTCTTTGTATTTTATTTGCTACAGTGGTAGGTTTGTCAATTTGGCACTGCCTAAAAAAGGCTCTAAGGGGGTGGATAAAGTTTTAGCCAATATTGGGAAGCCTAGCAGAGACAGGTGCAGACCATCCTTGGCAAAGTAATGTGGTCTGTTAAACATGTCTTCCCATGCTGACAAATACTGAAACCCCCTGATAAGGCATCAGGAACTAAGCCAATTATTGAAGTCAATCATCTTTTGTTTGTACTGTGGCATTATCCTTGGTGAAGGTAGAATGCTGCTCAATGCAACGCATATACTTCAGTGAGACACATGTAAAGAGATCAACACTGTCTCTCTTAATACAGTCCATGGAAGTATGTCTCAGGTCCTTAATGCCCACATTGCCTATGACATAATCATACTGGTAACTGTGGTGTAATGACTTAACTGCATGTGTGACTTGGCAAATCCTAACTCCAGGTAAAGAGAAAGGGATAGGGGAACCTTAACTAAATTTTTAGGTGAATTCAGAACAGAAGCCGCTGTTTACAAAAGGGATAAATAGTAGGGCATATAAAAGATTGCATGATAACTACAAGAATCAAACAGAGCAGGTTAGAAAAGATTGGAAAGACAAACTGGGAAAGCAGTTTACAAGAGAACAATAGGAGGATAAATGCATTGCTCTCATTTATGCAACAAAGTCCAGAAGGTTTAAGAGCCTTGCTTGTAAGAGTTTACATAGGTATCTTTATACCCCAAACAGACATCAAGGAATTTTTCCTCAGGTAGACAATACATGCTGGAGGTGTGATGGGGAATAAAGAGGTAACTGGGAACATATACTTTGGGAGTGCAATGAGTTGGCAGATTTTAAAAATTCCCTACAGAGTACTGTCAGAAATACTGAATGAGCAAATGGCAGTAACTAAGGAAATGATTCTTTTAACCTAGGACATGGTATCTGAATTGCCTAGATATAATAAGGGTATAAAAAAGCAATTAGCAGATAAAGGAAATCAAAGTCTAAACCAACTGCAATCGAAATATTAAAAATTATAAAACAAATAAAAGAACTATAAGAGGGAACATTTGAAAAGGGAAGAAGCAAATTACATAAAAATAAATGGAAACAGTGGGAACAATATACTTACAGAATAATGTTCAGGAGGAAGAGTGAGGTTTACGGGAAGGTAAGAATCCAGAAATTAAAGTAATATTAGAGTAATGACAGTTACAAAGAAAGAAGAGATATGTGATGCATAATGAATGTAAATGGAAAAAATGTTAATATTTTTTTTTTCTGTTAATGTATATTTGCCTGTGCCTTAATTGA